>NC_140951.1:31344597-31597097 GCF_014529385.1 Adiantum capillus-veneris
GATAGGAGATATTTACAATATTCTAGGTTTGGCTAGACATAAGCTTATTAGGGAGAGAAGAGAGAGGTAAGAAATTTACAAGAGAGGTTGTCGAAGGTGGATAGTTGTTGAAGGTGGATAGTTGTTGATGAGGATGGATCCTCCAGAAATGGTGATAGAATCACTCTAGACTTGCCAAGACTTATTTAAAAGAGCCTTGTCTCTTGTAATCATGCTTGAAGACTTGTAGAACCATAGCCATTATAGAGGGAAGAAAATTAGGGATGGCATGTGTCACCATTACACGAGAAAACTGGGGTCAACCACAAAAATCATAGCTCCACCTTCATAACTCCAAAATTCTGAAAACATTTGAGCTAAAAGTTGAGCTCACGAGCTACAACTTTCATGTTGAAAACTTCTTCAGATTTGGGATTCTTCTCTATGCAAAAAATTCAGCCAAATAATGTATTATTTATGGTTGCAAAGGTCTTTTGGTGGTCCCCTTTGAGTGGACTTCTCTCTTTCCTTCAAGTTTAAGCTCCTTCATGTGTATGAAAACATGACCTAGAGTGTTGAAAAGATTGGCAATCATCTGGATGGAGGTATTATTGAAATTTGAAAGTGGGATTGAGGTTTAAAAATGAAAACTAGTGAATAAAATATTTGGTAGGGTGGAATAATATATATACATGAAAAATATATTAGAAAATACTAAATATATATCATGTAATTTAGAATATATATATTTAATGCTTAAGGTCAAAAGAGAGATCAACAAAGAAAGCTTACTTAGTTATGCTACATCGTGATTGATTAGCATAAGTCTTATTTATTTAATAAAGGCTAAAACATTTGTGTAAAAGGGAAGAAAAAATCAAAAGTAACTTATATAATAGGAAATATTTTTTGGTAAAAGGGACAAAAATATATGGGGGGTTCCCATGCATGGAAAAGCTTGCCTCACATCGATAGGATCAAGTAGTCCCTCTGTAAAATTATTTCCATCAAGAAGTGAGTACGCCCACTTTCCCATGACTTTAAGTCACTTTCTTCTTGGATGACACTAGGTATGGCTAAGGGTCTATGGACTTGGTGAGGTTGTGTTGCATGGGGAACACGGTGTGTGTAATCTCGATCTGCCTAGGTGCTGGTTGTAGATCCCTTTGGGTATCTTCTACCAAACTCCTTAATTGCTTGACTCGCTCAATCTCCTCTGTAGGGTTTGGATAAGTTCCTATCTTCTTCTTGGATCCTGGCCATTATGGCTCATCAAGATCTTCCTTGTTGGTTTCTATCTTAGTGGTCATTTTGGTCACCATGGTTTCACTTGAATCAGAATCCTCTTCAGTGTCGTCACCATTCCCTATGTTGGTCTTTGAACTGGGGTCTGACTTTGTTGCTTTTTGCGATCTCTTCCTTCGTGTTTTCTTCTTTTAATGAGATTGGGAAATTGATTCCGTGTCTCTTTGCTCATGAATATAATTTTGTTTTTGGAGCATTGATCGTGTGAGTAGGGTTACTGGTACCACATGCGTACTTTGTGATGGCTCCTCGGTAACTTCAATCAAGTTTAATGGAGGATCTTTGGTGCATTTGGATTATTTGGACATTATGCAATCCAATGATCTATGCCACATCAATTACACATGAGTATCGGCATTGTAGACGTGCTCGCTTGATTGGTTTGCATTAGTGTGGCGTTCTTTTGTAGCCTAATAGGACACTCTGCTACGCGATGTGGACCTCCACACTCATAGCATTGAAGAGGTGGTCTCTTAGCAGTATAATTGATATTTTGGCCTCTTGCGGCAAGAGCAGCTACTTGATAGACAGGTTTGACTTGTCCCCAATAGTCCTCCATGTAGTATTGTGGACTTTCTTCAAGCACATCCATCCCATAGGCAATATTAGGATCTATATCTTTCTCAAAGCCTTCCAAACAAGCAATAGATGACTCACAACCCACTTGATTCACTGAAGTGATTCTCGGATGTGGTGGTTGCGGTCCTAGCACTAGAGGTGGTAAGGGTGTTGTTTGAACAACATTTTGGGCCCTAGGGACCATGTGTTGTGCTATTTGTTCAAGAGGTGGGGCCGGAATCAATGCAGGCACTCGAGGTGTGTATGTCCATGCTAAGGTTGGTCTATTGGCCATTGAGCACTTAAATACTATGCAACCCTTAGCTTGATGACCATACCTCCCACAGGCATTGCGATTCCCATTGAATTTTACTCTAAAAGTAGGGCATTCACTGGTACTATGTGGTCCATAGCATACTCATCACCATTGTTGCTCCCTTCTTGGATACATATGATTGTTTTGTGGAGCGAGATTGTCTCTAAGACTCTCTTGAATAGCCTTGGTGAGATCTTCTAAAGTCATCTTAGATATCTTTGGCTCCTTAGCAATAGTCTTTAGGGTCATTGGCTGATGCCCTGATGCTTGCGAGCTAATAGATTTAGGCTTAACAGACACTCTTTCTTCTTGAATCATTCTCCAATTGGATCGCATTGGTGGTGAATGCTTCCCAAGTGGTGATACCTCTAATTACTAGGCCATTGTAGATATCCTCATGTAGGAATACCCTAATGAATTTATCAAGCAATTGGTTATTGTTGAAGCGTTCATTTGGATTACAATGAGAATTCAAATGCTTCAAGCGACTAATAAAGTCTCTCACCAACTCTCCTTGCTCTCGTTGGGCTTTCTGGAGCTAAGAGGCTACACCTCAAAGAACTTCCTCTCGTATGCATTCTTTCAAGAACAGTCTCTTAAGAGCAGGGTAAATCGTTTTTTCTTCCACCCTTAGGGTTCTATACCAATCCCCTGCCTTCCCACTTAAGGTTAGGCTTAAAGCATTACTCTTATTCAGGTCATTGTGTTCTCCTAGAGAATCCCATATTTGTTCAAACACTTTGATATGGTTTCTCATATCCTCATCTCCACTAAATTTTTGTGTGAGCTTGGCTATTTGTGTTGCCTTACTTCTAGGCTCTCTATCTGGCGTGTTACACATATTCTTAGTAATAGATCGACCGATGGCTTGAGCAAATGTTGCAAAGTCACCTAAGTGAGAGGCACCGTGGGTGAAGGCGCTCCAGAGACTACATGTGGAGTAGGTAATGACATTGGTCTTGGCACATAGGAAGCCCTTGGGTTCCACGTTTGGTATGGTGTTGTGCCTTGTGGTGGCCCAAAGTTCATATGTGTGGCCCTAGGCATAGAAGACGTCGGATGTGACATGCTAATGCTAGCCGGTATAGTCCCATTGAAATAAGAACTTGGGTATTGTGGTTGTGGAGCATAGGTTGTTGAAACAATGGGAGGGGTAGGGACTACATGAGTGCGATGACCCATAGGATTGGTACACACTTGTAGGTACTATTGCAGGCATTGAGCTACCATGTAGCAGTGCTTGACTAACAAATGAGTTCCATGGTGTGTTTCTTGGCATGCCCATCATTGGGGTATGCATGGTAGCCGTGGTGTCATCAAGGGAAAGATGAGCTAGACTTGGAAAGGTAAAGGTATCACTTGTGGGCTCACATTGCACCGAGACCCCTGGCAAAACAATATATGGGGGATCCATCGGACTTATCGAGGGAGTCTCCATTTGCGATAAGGTCGGTTGTTTAGCCTTCCCTGTATCCAAGAATCTCATGAGACCCGTTGAAGGCATGTGGATCCCCTTGTTGTGTCTCTCTAACTCAATCACCCTATGGATGACCTCACAAACTCTTTGTTGTTGATCTTCCACACTAGTAGCACCCATTGTGGATTGAAGGACATCTAACCAACCGACGGGATAGGTGTGACCTGTGTATAGGTCGGTCAGATGGAAAGCTTCAAGAGCTTCCATTATGAAGCAGTTTTTGGCCACCGATGCCAAAGAAAAAGTTCTCACCGAATGGCGAAGCTTGAAGCTCTCTCCCTACGAATCCATTCATGAATATGTTTAGACAAGTTTTGGGACCTACAACTCAAATCCATTGTCTTCAAAAAGTTGGATTTTGGAGAGCAAAAGCAAAAATTTTGTGCGGGCTTAACTGAAGAAATGATGGAGTATGTCAACTCCCAAAGGCCACGCACCATATCAACGGTTATACACCATACTATGGTGCCTTCTCGAATAAATTTCCAAATAGGGGCTAAAATAAATTCTAAGCCCACGGAAAACAAGGGTTTCAATGAGCCTAAGGGGAAGGACAATGTCTAAAAGTCTCCCAAGGGCAATTCCAATAAAGCTAAAGAGAAGGGAGTTTACAAAGGCAAAAATAAACTCTCTCGTGAAGAGCTTGAGTGTTATCGCAAGGATAACCATTGTTTCAAGTGCGGCGACCAAGGGCATGCATACCGCACTTGTTTCCAAAAGAAAACTTGCCATGAGCTCCTAGAGCTACCTTGGTTGAAATCCAAGAAGAGCAAGCTCAC
This sequence comes from Adiantum capillus-veneris, assembly GCF_014529385.1. Classification (NCBI taxonomy): domain Eukaryota; kingdom Viridiplantae; phylum Streptophyta; class Polypodiopsida; order Polypodiales; family Pteridaceae; genus Adiantum; species Adiantum capillus-veneris. Next base: position 31,349,012 of record NC_140951.1, read on the forward strand.
CACAAAGGATCTCCTCTATGACATGCTTGGGGAAAGGTAGGAGAACATGATGCTTTTATTCTGTTTGACCCTGGTTCTCCTCACAATTTCACATCAACAGAGTTGGCCACCATGCTAGGCATACAAGATTACGAGATGGGAGATGTCCTACTCGCAGATGGTGCTTTCAAGGGGCAAAAAGCTTCAGTCACTCCCTTAATCGGAAAATTGAGGCTCCATGTCCAAAGCTATGTGGACAAAGACGACTTCTTTGTCTCTCCTCTCAAGCACGAGGATGTAATCCTAGGGGCACCATGGTTTGATCTCATGGCTGCCAATGTTAAAATTCCCTAAAAGAAGAATCTACTTTAGGTTCAGGGAAAAAGATATGTACATAGATGCTAAGCAAATGGGTAACACTATACCCATTGTACATAGGCAAGCTTTCAATAAGTCAATAAAGAGCTCTATTTCCGTGTACATGATTTTTATTAAAGATTCTCAAAATGAACCTAATGCTTAAAATATAAATGATCACAAGGAATTAGAGTTATCCAATTTTCTCAAGGGGTTTCAAGATGTCTTTATTGACGACATCCCTTGTGAGCTACCTCCTAAACGAGGCAATGATGACCATAAAATTGAATTCTTCCAGGAAGTTCACCGCCTAACAAACCTCCTTATAGAGTTTCTCAAGCTAAACAAGAGGATATTATGCGGCAAGTGCATGAGTTAGTTAAAAATGGCATGGCTAGGCCTAGCTCATCTCCATTTTGCTCACCTATGCTATTAGTGCAAAAGAAAGATGGCACATATCGTATGTGTGTTGAATATACAGCACTAAATAGGATCACTATCAAGAATAGGTTTCTCATTCCACGGGTAGAAGACCTATTTGATAAGCTACAAGGGTCCACCTACTTTCTAGGATTGACCTAAAAAGTGGCTATCATCAACTAAGGATAGTTGATCAAGACATTGTAAAGACCGCATTTCGCACTACGTTTTACGAGTTTATTGTCATGCCTTTTGGCTTGACCTGCAATGCACCACCCACATTCAACCGCTTGATAGAGAAGCTATTAGGCCTCACTAAACCTTTACTAGAGTGTTCTTTGATGATATCATCATCTATTCTAAGTTATTAGAGGAACACAAGCAACATCTTCAGGTAATATTTCAAGTTCTAAGAGAGAATAAACTTTATGTTAATCGAAAGAAAAGTGATTTTTTATTGCAAAAGATCTAATATTTAGGTCACATTATCTCTCAAGATGTCATCCAAATGGATCCATCAAAATTAGAGGTAATAAAAGGATGGCCTAAACCAAGGAATCTTCATGAACTAGGGAGCTTTATAGGTATGCCAGTGCATACTATAGACGCTTCATAGAAAAGTTCTCACAAATTGCAGGACCATTACATGACCTAACAAAGAGAAATGTTAGGTATACATGGTCTGCCAAGGGGAAAAATTCTTTTGAAAACCTTATCTTTCAACCTGTGCTTACACTATTGGATCTCTCAAAGTCATTTGAGGCCCAATGTGACGCTTGTGGTGATTGCCTTGAAGCTGTTTTGGTCCAAGAAGGGCACGCCATAGGCTATATATAAAAGTCGAAGGCTCGACCCAGTTGAGCAAGATCTAGGCATATAAGAAAAGGAACTCCTTGAAGTTATACATGCCTTAGACTCATGGAAGCACTATTTATTGGGGACTCCTTTCATTTTGCAAATGGATCACCAAAGTCTTACGTACTTCATGATGCAGATCAAGATCTCCAACAAACAAATGAGGTGGGTAAATTTCCTTTTGCAATTTTATTTTCATATTGCTCACATTGCTGTTAAGAATAATCAAGTAACCAATGCACTCTCAAGATGACCGAGAGTGAATGCGGTCTCCATAGCAACTCACAATGATCTATCTTTTATGGTAGATGAGTATGCTATTGATCTTGATTTTAAAGATGTGATTTCAGCCCTTGCATTAGGAAAGAAAGAGGAACCATTTACTTTACAAGATGGTTATCTTCTCTATGACAATAGACTATGCGTTACTAACTCACTACGTGAGAAAGTAATGCATGAATCTCATGCTCCTCCTTATGCGGGGCATAGAGGGATTCAGTCTACCATAAAGGGGATAGAAACATATTTCTATTGGCCTACCATGAAAGCAAACATACAAGAGTATGTTTCTAAATGTGTGGTATGCCAAAAGATGAAGTTTGATAGAGGGAAGAAACCTGGATTGCTTCAACCTTTGCCAATCCTTAATTCACCATGGGAGAGCATATCCATGGATTTTATCTTTGGATTGCCTAATTCTATCCATGGAAATACGGGAATATGGACGATAGTAGACAGGTTTAGTAAACAAGCTCATTTTATACCTGTCAAAAAGACTATCAAAGTCCATCAAATGGCAACCCTCTTCATATCACAAATCTTGAAGTACCATGGCTTGCCAATGTCCATAGTGTTGGATAGAGATCCTAGAATGACCAGTAATTTCTGGAAGGGTGTCTTTGAGAATTTAGGGACAAGGCTAAATTTCTCTTCGGCCTATAACCCACAAATGGATGGCCAAAGTGAAATAGCCGAGGACGACTATGATTTCAAGAGAGAGGTAATGTCATAATAACTAATATCTAATTCTCCTAAATGATTTTCTCATGTTAAACTGATCATTTAATATGGGGAATTGCCAGGGGAGAAAAAGCTAGAATATTGGTTAAGCTGGCAGACCGGCCACAGTAGGGATCTAAAGGAGCAAAAATAGGGATCCAAAGGGGGGCCCATTTGTAAAAGAGCAAGGTGCAACAATGGTCATACAGACAACTGGCTCACTTATGGGAGGTCAATAAAGTGAACATCACTATTCTTAAGAAGATATTACTACTTGTGTTTGCGAGGACAAAAACTCTTCCTTAAGGGGGAAGTAATGTCAGGACAAGGGTCGTGTACCCTAAGAACTAGGTTAGTCACGGAATACGGCCAAGGGCTGGGATAGGCAATGTGTACAGGGGATCCGTCTAGGGCAAGGGGCTAGGAGCCCGCCTATATAAAGGGAGGTTGGGAGGAGGATCTCAAGGCCTAGTTTCGTAATTCTTACAAAGATTGAGAGAGATCTTTCAACATCCCTTAAGGGATCTACCAAACTCGCCCCGACAGCTTAGGGGTTTGTAGTCGTCCAAGCTCTTCCTTGCTTAGCTTCAAGAACGAGATAGAAAGAGAGTTTGAGAGATCTTTGCCTTGGTCAAGCCTTGCTTCTTTCATGCCCTCAAAATCGAAAGAGAGATTCTCCTTGTAACTTCCTGCTCCATCACCTCCTTGCCCTCCTGACCTTGATTTTCCTCTTTGTTATGCCCTACTCGTTAATCCTTTTCACTTCCCTCTTCTCCCTTCCTTAAGCTCTTTAAGCTCTTCTTCGTGTGCTTGCTTTAACCAAGCTCGCCTTCTCAAGCTTGCTTGCTTCGACAAGCTTCTTCTCGACCGACTTGCTTGCCTCGACATGCTTCCTCCCTTGCTTTGCTTGCTTGCCTCGACAAGCTCTTCTCAAGCTCCGCTTGCTTGCCTTCTTCCTCCTCGCCTTGGCTTGCCCCTTGTGAAAACTCGAGAGACATTAGGCAAAATTTGGACTCACAAAGGGGCCTTTTAAGGAGTTTGACTTTACCTCTCTCTACCAAAATGGGTACATGGATAAATTTTTGCAAAAACACTCCAAAGTTGGTGGAGGTTTGACAGTTAGAATGTCCTCTTCAAGCTCTATCTACTGATATATAGCACGCCATGAGATTCCTCATATTTTAGAAGATTATTTTTTGATTCACTTAGATTTCGGCAGAGTTGTCACATCATAGGTGAATCAAAAAAGAATCTTCTAAAATATGAGGAATCTCATGGCGTGCTATATATCAGTAGATAGAGCATGAAGAGGACATTCTAACTGTCAAACCTCCACCAACTTTGGAGTTTATTTGCAAAAATTTATCCATGCGCCCATTTTGATAGAGAGAGGTAAAGTCAAACTCCTTAAATGGCCCCTTTGTGAGTCTAAATTTTGCCTAATGGAGAAGCCTTGCCTTGTTTACCTTTCCCTCCCCTCCAAGCTCCTCCTTCGTAACCTCCATGCCCTCCCAACCTTGCCTTTCCCTTGAGTCCCCTTCCTTCTCTTCGTTATCCCTTTTTGTTAATAACCCTCCTCTTGTGATACCCTAAAGAAAACCTTCTCCGCCTAAGCAACGACGGCGCAGTCGTTGCTAGGGGCGTGAACTCTCTCGATGATGTGGAAACTGCATACTTGACAGCACCATTTTCGGTGGAGACAGCACCAAAACTGTTCGCCTTGGGCTAATCACCAACATTCTCTTCATGGCCATCGTGATCCGAGGATCACTGCGCTTGCAGTGAGCAGATTTCTCTCACACGTGCTACCTGCTCGTAGCTTGCACGCCATCGGCACTTTTCCCCTTTCTTGGCTTCACACTTTTTCCCCTTAATTGGGTGGCCACCCCTCTTTAGGCAATGGCCGGGCGGCCTTTTGAAGGGCATCTTATTCTCTTTAGGCAATGGCTGGGCGGCCTTTTTAAAGGGCATCACGTTTTGCATATAAATTTACCAAAGCATTGCCAAGCACATGTTTCTACAGCAGCCCTGTCTAGCTAGGCTTGTCCCACAATCAATACGCCCCATGAGACGACATGTCGGACTATGAGCTCATCAAGTGCTAAGCATGACATTTTAAGGCTTCTCGAGCTCAATCCACTTAGCATATTTATCATCCAAGGCACTGAGCACATCAATCGTATCTTCATTAACTGGTCATGAAATACAATTGAATCGAAGCACCAGTTCACAGTGCACTGCAAGAGATGAAATACGGAACAAGATTCTAGTTCCCAAAACCTGATTGAAGCTCAAAATTTCCCAGATGGCACTCAGTACCAGTTGACCAGATTGATACGGAACCGGCTCCCAGTGAATCTTTAACGGCCAAGATCTTGACGACCGGGACTCCGATCACTGATCTGAAAAGACCGACGTGCTCCACAAAGTGAGCACTTCAGGCCCGTGCATTCATTTCATCTCTGTCACCTCAACTGCAGTTGTCCAATCCAGTACGGATTTGCAATCAACTTGAACTTCAAACTGCCATAACTTCTTCACCGTAGCTCCAATTGGCGAGCCGTAAAGACAGGCCGATAGAGCACTTTAACACTAGGTTGGTAACCTAACAAGACATAAAAGTGTCCTTTCAGGGTTTTGAAAAAAACCTCCAAAACCATAGTAGATCCACTCATTTTGTAAAATCCTTTCATGAGGTTATAGTTCAAGGCCTACTACACATGGAAAAAATAAGAAACTTGTAAAATTTCTCATCTTTTGGTCACACCAAGCCTCCAAAGTTGATGGACCAGTACATTTTCATGAAAACAGTCATTTCTTACGTTTTGTTGCATAAAAATAAGATCAGGGATTTTTGTAGGACTTGAGATAAATTCCCTAGCTAACTTCAATGGGTTGGTGATTAGAACATATGATTGCTTCTCACTCACTATTTTTTGTTTTGCCAAAAGAAATAGGTACAAAAAAGTTGAATTTTTACCATTCTGCAAACCTATCATCAAAGTTTCTATAGCCACGCTCAATACAAATAATATATGCATGTTTTCTTAGTTCCCTATTGTCCTTTAGGTTCATAAGGAGCCATGGATCATGTCAAAAGAATGATACATCTCTTACCAAGGGGAACCTTGGGGACAAATATGAAGTGCTAAATACAGCAAACATGCAAAAACTAGGTTCAACATTATGAGTTGTGGAATCCCATAGAAACTATTCAATATCTAGCCAAATTTGATCCTCATGACTAGATATGGTTACTACCTACAAAATGCATATAGTTGTCACAAGAAACTAACAATATTGAAAAAGCTATACTTGATATAGTAGAATGTTTCGTTTTCTTTTATAATTGAAAAAATCAACCATCGTTGTCTACTATGCAAAATAGGGTATTAGGTGCCCTAAAACTTAAGGAATATTAGCTTTATGTTACAATATGCGACATAGAAAATCAAAACTGTATTTGGATATTATGAAAGCCACCAAAAAAATCATAGAAGAGCTAAAATTGGCTAAAAAAAAAGAATTTGACAATTTTTGTAATTTGGTCATAACTTACAACTTTAACATTTATTTCTCCCTAGAATCATCACGACATGTTGACGACTACTAAAGATAGTTCTCTAGCATTATAGACCTCACAAACATGAATTCTAGAGTGGTATAGTTGCAAAAAGTTGAAAAAAGCCAAAAACAGGACCCGTTTTTTCACACAGTTTAGGTTGTGAAATGTTGTGCAAGGACAAGGTTAAAGATGGAATTGATATTCCAAAAAAATGTCGAGTTTTTTTCAGCTTATGAGACAACTTTCTAGATAGATAGCACTACAAGAGGTTGTGTGCTCTTGTGACGCTGTTAGCGACGGAAATACACTGGGTTTTTATAACCCCCGGCGTCGCTAAAACCGTCGCTATATGCGTCGCTATAAACATTGCTATATGCGTCACTATGAGCGTCTCTATATAGAGATGCTCATAGCGACGCTCATAGCGACGGTTATAGCGACGTTTATACTGAAGACTATAGCGACGCTACAGAGCCATAAATAGCGACGGTTATAGCGACGCCCGAGAGAAAAAAAATTTGGTTATTGTACTTGATTCACTTTTTAAAAAAAGTGCAAGGGTAGATAATAGACCCAAAATAGTCACCCACAAGACGCATTGTTTGCAAAATTGACAATTGTACACATCATAGGCAAAATGAATTGATTGGCAAATGTAATAATGACAATTGTACAACATCATAGGCATAAAGAATTGATTGGCAAAAGGAACTGCGGTGACAAATGTAATAATATACATGGTTCAAAAAGACGTATAAAATCCGTCTCATGATACATAAGCTATGAGAAACCCTAAACTAATGCTATCTAGCTACGGCTAAATTGACGTCGTCTAGTCAGACGTCTCATCGCGTCCAAGCGGCGTATCTGTCGGATTCTACAAAAAAAGACAATAAGACAGCTTTCAGTAAGTATAAACATATAACGACATTTATAAAACAATACAAAAAATAAAAAAGAGTAAACCCTAATACTAACCATGCCGCCGCGAGAACTGAGAATGTCCATCAGGGCGTTTAAGCCCTTCCTGCCTGCGTACTCGCGCTCGTACGGTGTGGGATCACGTCCTGTCATCGACCACTGTCAAAACATACAAAGATTTCATTATGTTAAAATTAAAAAACTCATAAACCCTAAACTATCGAACATAAAGAGCAATGTGAAAACACTTACAAAATCGGCCTCAAATGATGCCCATCCACCGCTCCCCAAGTGGTGCGAGCTCCCTGCCTCTACTCGCGCTCTGGATGCATCCTTTTGTTGCTTCCACTTGTCGGGATTCTCGCGCGCTGCTTTCTTCGCATTCTTCCAATCTTCTTTGGCCAGCCAATCTGGCCTGTTCCACCCATTCTTGATTGCTTTTTGCACTTCGGAACGCTTGTGTTTGCAGTATTCGCGCATTCGAATCTTCGTCAGGTCTTCATTGAAGCGCTGATCCCATGTTGGAACGGGAAACTCATCATGAAGTATGTTGATGACTCTGTTTTTTAAATCACTTGGTACTTCACTCCATTTGTTTAGTATGTAGTCTCTAAACAGCTGAGAGCAAAGACCACGCATGCGCGAGATCACCTTCTTGCCGTCATAATCCATGATGATGCCGCCGCTAAAGTCGATGGAGTAAGAAAAGCCCTCTGGCCGGTGACGCGTGAACCTGGGTGTCCCGACAGGGGTCTCTAGCAGCGTGTCAATGGGGGTACCGACGTCAAGTGTCTCCAGCGGCGTCTGGGCCCCGAAGCGAGGAGTGTCGAGTGGGGTGGCTCCTGGCGGAGTAGGTAGAGGTGTGTAGCTTCTAGGAATAGGCAGCCGTGCAAAACCTGGCGTAGATGGCGATGCTGTGGCTGGTGTGGGGGCGGGCAAAGAAGGGGAGGGTAAAGAGCCTCGTCGAACACGAGGCGGTGTGGAGGCATCGGTGGCGGAATCCCCACAACAACCGCCACCGCCACCACTAGAGCGCCGGTGTCTAGACGAGTGTAAAGCTCGTCTCGTGGACGCCGAAGCTTCGGAGCGCGCTGAATGCTCCGAAAGAGAGGGAGATGCGGATGGAGTAGGAACGCGCGATGATGCGCCAGAGCGATGACGCTCCACGTACCACTATCTCTGCTGCGGTGACAAAGAAGAAAGAAACTCCTCATCATCCATACCTGCATTAAACACATGAATATTTAAACTTAATATTGAATGAATAGAGTAGACAATGACGCAAAGACCATTAAATACAATGACGTAATGGCGCATATAAATACAATGACGCAATGAGTTGAGTGATAGAAGAGGCAAGTCGAAAACTCAGAATTTTCAATCAAAAGATGTGAGCTGTTACCATATACATGTGGTAGTGATGTGTGTGAACACACTAGGACCGCCGGGGCATTTTTTCCCTCTTTAGGAGGTTTTTTCCCCCGTGCATTGTATATACGCCCATCACTCTAGGGCTATCTATCTTTCCATTGCACACTAAGTAACACACTCTCTATTGTGTGCCTTGAGCTTCCTTCGTCTTCTCCAAGCTGTGTGTGTTTCTCTGCAACCCTAATTCCAACAATTGGTATCAGAGCAGGTCACGTCCTCCCGGGCTTAGTCGCCAGCTGCTCCAGCACACACCTGCTCACTTTCTCCAATTTCAGTGAGCTTTGGCGAGCGTTCGCAGGTCGACAAATATTTTGGGAAATGCTCGAAGAGCTTGGTCTGCTCAGAATTTTGATTTGGGCTCATTTCGGCCTCCGTTTCCACTACGGGCAGTACTGCACAGGCTATTTCGTCATTTTGTGCAGATTTTCTGTCAGTGCCGTTTTTTGCATAACAGGTGCCTTATAGTCTTCTGCGGTTTGTGCTATATAGCACAAGTTGTTCCCGCTCCATTTCTCCTATTTTCGGGCAGTTTTCACAACAGGTGCAGCATTTACCATGGCTGACAACAACAACACAGATGTGTTCAAGATGTTTGCTGCTGAGGACAGGTTGGATGGGGACAACTACCCTATGTGGTCTTATATGATGCAACATGTTCTTGTGTCAAAAGGTGTCTGGAACATTGTGCAGGGCATTGATGTACGTCCTGGTTCTGAAGATGTAGGCGATGTTGAGGATGTTGCAGGTCTTGCTGCAAGGATTGCAGCTGTTAGAGTTGTTTTGCCTACAGCAGAACAAGCTCGTTGGGATGTTAAGGATGCACAGGCTCATGCATTGATTGCGTTGTCTGTGAAGCGCACCATTATTCCTCACATCCGTTCAGCAAAATCTGCAAAACAGGCTTGGGATATTCTAGCAGGTCTTTATGCAAGCCGCAATGAGGCTAAAATTGCTTTGCTGCGTAAAGAGCTAGAGTCGAAGATTATGCATGAGGAAGATGATATGGACACTTTCCTTGCTAGTGTCAAGGATATCAATGAGCAACTCATTTCTCCAGGTGAAGTCATTTCGGATAGTTCCCTTGTGCAGACTATTCTTGATGCCTTATCAGATTCCTACCAGACTTTTGCTAGTACTTGGAGACTGATGACCCAAGGAAATCTTGAAGTTGCCAAGTTTGATGCATTATGCACATTGCTGTTGCAAGAGTCACTTTCTAGAAAAAACAAGACTAGGCAGCGTGCAGTTGTGCAGGCTTTTATTGCTTCTCAAAGAAAGGGTGGTAACAGTAATGCAGCCACTTCTTATGGTTCTGCTGCGAGTGGCAAAATTTCTGTCCCTAATGCTTCTGCTGGCAGCACTTCGTCTGGCAATTCTGGTGATAAGGGCAAAAAGAAGATGCGTTGCCATTATTGCAAAGCCAATGATCACTTGATCAAGTCGTGTCCTAAGTTGAAGGCCAAAGAGGCTAAGAAGAAAGAGGGTGGTTCCACTGCAAATGCTGGATCCACTACAAATGCAGCAATTGTTGAGTCTTCTGTGAAAGGAGATTGTGATGCTGATGTTGATGCAGAATGGGCTTTTAGCGCAGAGTGCACTTACAATCCTGCTGTCCATGATGCATGCTTGTCAGTTGCTGCAGATTCACATGTGTGGTATTTCGACAGTGGTGCTACAAAGCACATTACCTCACATTGTGAATTGTTTACCTCTCTCGAGTCTGTCCCTCATGGGAATTCAGTCACTTGTGCGAACAACGCCTCTTATCCAGTTCAGGGAGTTGGAAAGATTGTGCTCACTGCTGCTAATGGCAGTTCCTTCACACTTGTTGATGCACTTTATGTACCTGGGATCAAGAAGAATCTCTTGTCTGTATCCGCACTTGCTAGACTTGGACTTGTAGTCAAATTTGTGGATGACAGATGTACAGTTCATGATCTCAGTTTTGGTGATGAAATTGTTGCATCTGGGCTTTTGTGCCGTGGGCTATATAAGCTCACTTTGTATGACAAGTGTGGACAAAATTTTGCAAATGCTGTTGCAGATTCAAGGGCTATTTCAGATGCAAAACTTTGGCATGCACGTTTTGGTCATCTGAATTTTGCCAGTTTGCTTCCTTTGCAGAAATCTGATATGGTTGCTTCTTTGCCGCCTCTTGAAGCACCTGTCAAACATGTTTGTGAAGGCTGTATTCTGGGTAAAATGCAGCGTTCTAAGTTTCCAAAGGATGGTTCAGTTAGGGCCACATGCAGGTTGCAGCTTGTGCATAGTGATGTTTGTGGGCCCATGCAAACTCCGTCCTTGGGCAATTACCTGTACTTCGTGACTTTCATTGATGATTACTCCCGGCATGCATGGGTATTTCCGCTTAAAGCGAAGTCTGAAGTTTTTATGTGCTTCAAACAATTTTTGGCTATGGCTGAAAATGTCTCAAAATGTACTATGGGCACCCTCCGTTCCGATCGAGGGGGGGAGTATATGTCTCATGAATTTAATGCATTTCTGGCTAGTCGTGGGATAAAACACCAATGTACAGTGCCTTATACACCTCAGCAAAATGGTGTTGCTGAGAGGAAAAACAAGTCACTAACGGAAATGGCACGATGTATGGTCAAAAGTCAAGCTTTGCCGCATTCTTTTTGGCTTGAGGCCATCATGTGTGCCACTTATGTACTTAACAGGTGTCCTACGAAAGCTTTGCAGTCTATTACTCCATATGAAGCATGGCATGATAGAAAGCCTTCTATTGAGCACATGCGTGTTTTTGGCTGTTTGGCATATGCTTTGGTGCCACAAGTGCAGCGCAGAAAATTGGATGATAAGGCTGTCAAATGTATTTTTGTTGGTTATAGTGCTGAAAGCAAAGGTTACAGGTTGTATCATCCGCAAACAAAACGTATTCTGGTTTCACGGGATGTAGTGTTTGTGGAAGATTCTGTTCAGCCCTTGCTATCATGTACTAGAGACAGTAATGTAAGCTCACAGGACATTTATGACACTTTGTTGCCTCTTTTCAGTGGTGGAAATACGAATGTAAGTTCCAATGAGGCAAATGTACAGCCTATGGGGGTTTTTGAAAATGTTTTAGAACAGCCTATTACTGATGCAGATGTACATGATGTACTTGATGAAGAAAGGGCTGAAAATGAGCAGGCTAGAGGTATGCCAAAATGGCTGGTGCACACTTTGCGTGACAGTAAATTGGATGCACCTTTATCTAGTCGTACTCGTTCAGGCTCTCGCCATGCATCTTATGCATCAGATTGTTATGCTTTGGCTGTGTCTAGTTTACATGATGTTGAGGAGCCTCTGTCTCTTGATGAAGCACAGAATTCAGAAAATTGGATTGCTGCCATGAAATCAGAATATGATGCACTTATAGAGAATGACACATGGACTTTATGTGATTTGCCTCCTGGCAAAAAGGCCATTGGTACAAAGTGGGTTTACAAGTTGAAACGCAAGCCGGATGGTGAGATCGATCTCCATAAGGCTCGACTTGTTGCAAAGGGTTATGCACAACAAAAAGGCATAGATTATGAAGAGACTTTTGCTCCCACTTGTCGTATGACTACTGTGCGTTTTCTATGTGCATTGGCAGATCATTTTGGTTGGGATGTACATCAATCAGACATTGTCACTGCTTTCTTGAATGGTGACATATTTGAGGAAGTTTATGTAACGCAGCCTCGCGGTTTTGTCATAAAAGGACAAGAGGACAAAGTGTGCAAATGTAAGAAGGCTTTGTATGGGTTGAAGCAATCTCCTCGTGCTTGGTATGAGAAATCTGACACTCATTTGGTTAAACGAGGCTTTCGTAACAGTCCAACAGAAAGCACATTGTATGTAAAGCGTGAGGATGATGTATTTCTCATTGTGGTTCTTTATGTTGATGATTTGCTGATCACTGGACCAAATGAGAGACATATTGCTGAATTTAAGGCTGATTTGAATGCTACTTTCAAGATGAAAGATTTGGGGCTGTTGCATCATTACTTGGGTATACAGTTTAAGCAGTGTGATGGTGGTATTGCCTTGTGTCAGAAAAATTACATAGAGACATTGCTATGTAAGTTTGGACTTGAGGATTGCAAACCTATTGCCACTCCCATGGAAACAGGTTTGAAGTTGAGTCTACATGATGCTGCCGATCCTGCTGATGTCACTCTTTACCAAACTGCTGTTGGCTGCCTCATTTATGTATGCAACACCAGGCCAGATATTCAGTTTGCAGTCTCGCAGGTCAGCAGATTTATGCATAGCCCAGGGTCTAAGCATTGGCAGGCTGTCAAGAGGATTTTTCGCTACCTTAGTGGCACTTTACATCTTGGCTTGTTTTATCCCAAGGGGGGATCATTGCCGCCAGACTTACATGCTTTTTCGGACTCAAATTGGGCTGGTTGTTTTGACACGCGAGTGTCCACAAGTGGTTTTTGTTTCATGCTTGGCAGTTCATGTATATCATGGTTGAGCAAGAAGCAACCTACTGTGGCCACTTCGAGTTGTGAGGCTGAGTACAGGGCAGTCTTCACAGCTACGGTTGAGTGTGTATGGCTCAGACGCTTTATGGCTGACTTGGGTGTTGGACAGGATACTGCCAACACTATCTACACTGACAGTCAGAGCGCATTGGCAGTTGCGAGGAACCCAGTTTTTCATGCTCGCACAAAGCACATTGAGGTGCATTACCACTATGTCAGGGAGAGGCTCTCAGCAAGAGAGATCAGCTTGGCTTATGTGCCAACACAGGACAACCTTGCAGATCTTTTCACAAAGGCATTGTCTCGTGAGAAGCTTGAAGCTTTCCGCAAAGCTTTGGGATTACTCCCCTTTGTGGACTGATCCTGTCCTCAGGGCATGGCACTTCCCTTTACTCATGTGCCAGCTCTCGTTCACCGCATCACTCCAGGGGGGATTTGTTACCATATACATGTGGTAGTGATGTGTGTGAACACACTAGGACCGCCGGGGCATTTTTTCCCTCTTTAGGAGGTTTTTTCCCCCGTGCATTGTATATACGCCCATCACTCTAGGGCTATCTATCTTTCCATTGCACACTAAGTAACACACTCTCTATTGTGTGCCTTGAGCTTCCTTCGTCTTCTCCAAGCTGTGTGTGTTTCTCTGCAACCCTAATTCCAACATGAGCGCGAGTAGAAAAGAGCGTTATACACCATGGAAGGTACTTAGAGAGCCAGAGCTTTTACAACACGGAGCAAAATTGTTCAAATACAATATTTGTGGCTTTAAGAGATCTCTCTCTCATCCTCGCATAACTCAGCATAACTTCCTATATCTATATAGAGCTCTCCGTTTAAACACATATCCTCTGTTTCATTTTGTAGCTCCTCTGCATGCTCCCCATATAGAGTAGTAGCATCTTGATGCTCGTCTGGCACCACCGCAGCGGCTTCTGATTGAGCATCTTCTCTGATCTCCTCCATTGATGCCGTTGTGATTGGCACATGGTAGCCTTCATACGTCCTTGCACTACGAGGGGCTACCTCTATGACATACCACCAGTTTGATGTAGACTTTGTAGGATGAAATATTACCTGCCAGAGCCACATAACTTACATGAGAGCTTTCAAGCACATAAATTGTAAAAGGGGGATGTTAACTATTTACATACTTACTTGTTCACAATGCTCGGGTAGTACGAAAGTGTCTCTTAGGTCAATCCATTTCTTAGTAGAATCCACCTCAAGAAAACCAGACTCTCCTCTACGCACAGTAGCATTGCGACCCTCCATGATTATCTTGAACCATTGCACGTCGAACAAGTCGACAAAAAATCCTCTGTAATCGATCCTCAAAATCTCTTGCAACGTGCCGAAGTAAGTGAGTTCCGCCACCACAGGATCTGCATCAGAGGAACGTCGTCGACAAGACTGTTCAAATTTTGCCATGATTCCACAATCTTGAGTAAAACTCTTTTTGTCGATTCGTTCCACCCTAAAATGTCGAGCTTTACACCATGCTGCTGTGTATGACTTATACTACAACGAACAAAGATTATGAGTGGCCGTTCAAACGTTTATAAATAAAGTCAATTGCTAGTCGTACATTGCAAACTTACCTTGGTCGTGAAACCCCGAGAGTACTCCCACTCTTCCTCAGTCACTTCGTCACCGCATTGTTGTGTGCTTTTCAATTGGTTGTGCAACCATCTTAAGCTCATGAAGGTTGGTAGGCTCTCCAGAACCGCTGGATAGTGCATCGGTGGTCGTCTTCCCCGTCTCCACTCGATTCGTGCCCTTTGTCGCTCTTGCTTTGCATCCTCATATTGTGAAATCCACTTTTGCATCACTGGATTGTGAAGCATGCAAAATCGGTTGATTTTAGCCTCTAGATCTTCCGTCATCTTCTTCTCAACACCGAGATTGCACATGACAATCCCAGATATGCGCTCATCATCTATGGTTCGCCATAGCGTGTCCCGGGCTTTATCAAATCCGTCTAGCCACTCTCCAATGTACACTAGGGACTCTGATACCAACCAACCTTCTGCCATGCTACCCTCCGGACATGCCTTTTGACGCACATATCCCTTAAGCGTTTTCATGAAACGTTCTAAGAAGAACATCCATCTGGAATGAATTGTGCCAGCTATTTCCACTTCATCAACTATGTGAACAAGAAGATGCACCTGAATGGTTAGCATTGTAGTAGGAAAATGTTTCTCAAACATGCACACAAGCTCCGCAGCATTTAGTTTGGCGAATGGTATGGAGTCTACATTGATCTCCTTTTGTGAGATCCATTCCACCAGCTTTGCAAGTTTGTAGATTGTGTTACGGATGTCGAGAGACAAACATCCCTCAATGGCAACCGGTAAAATAAACTGTAAAGTATGTGCAGCAATGATATTAAAGTCCACATTTTATGCAATGATATTAAAGTCCACTATGAACGTACCTGACACATTTTATGCCAATCGTGTGACTTCAAACCGGTAAGCTTTCCTTCTTTAGTAAAACACGTTCGGAGCGAGTGCATTACGCCAGTGGGGGTCCGCAAAGATCGAATGGTCTCTTTTACTTTGCGTTCTTGGGCTCCTGTGAAAATCCATGGTGCTTTAGGGAGTTTTATCGATCCATCAGACGCTATTTGCGGCCAATATTGCTCCATACGATCCACATTTCTAAGGTCAACTCTGGCTCCCAAAGTATCTTTCTTGCCGGTCAGATGATCCCATGGTAGATTACCCACATTCTTGAATATGTGCATTGGATCGAGCAAGTGATTGATCATGAGTCGGGGCCAGTATGGTAACTCGTACCATAGAGATAGTCTCTTCATCCCTGGAGGCAATCCGTCATCGCACATCTCCTTCTGCTCTAACCATGCTTGTGCAGACATCCTTGGTGGCTCTCTTCCCAAAAAGCCATCGCGTAACACATGATTCTCTGGAAGATACGCTTGATGACCTTCGTAGATTTGCTTCTTCAGTGAGGTGCCCTGTTGGAGCTATATATGGCTCACTCTACTCAACTTGGTCTCACCTATATATTTGTATCTTGTCCTCAATATGAATCAGTCTTCGGGAGCGTATATGGTGTGTCTCTTGTCTCGTCTCTCTCTCTCTCTTTCTCTATACATCTCAACATGGTATCAGAGCAGTAATGATCATGCGCCGATTCAATTCATGGTGACAAAACAGTATGTGTATGCGATTTTCATGTAAGATTCAAAAATTGCTACAAATTTTATTTTTGAGCATTGATTCTTGTTAATTGTGGTTGTTTTGTTTTAAGAAGAATATGATTAGTGTTTTGTGTGATGTTTATTGCTAATCAATCTAATCGTTGATTACGTTTTCTTGTTGATGACACCCTGAACTTCATCTCAATTTTTCTTGCTGTTCTGCTCAAAATTTGGAGAAACGGGAAAAGCGCAATGGAGCGTAGCGCAATGGCACTTTTCATCCAAAATTTGTTCGTCTCGTCGAGCTCTTCGATTTGAGTTCTAGGTTTGCGTCAATCGGAGTTCGTAGCAGAAAGTTATGTTGTTTTACCTGCAATTGAGCTTGACGCAGCTTTCTTCGTCCTACTTCTTCGTGAAGCGTCCGTGATCGTTTTTCTTATTTTGGCGTTAACTTTTTCGAGAAGATTTAGCTTTTTTCTATTCATATTGTGGCCGTCAATCTTGCGTCTCACGCCACTCTATTTTGAGGACTCTTTTATTATTAACGTCTCCTTTACCCTGCCCTTTTTGGGGGACGTCTCTCACATCTTTGGAAGTTCCTTGAGCATACTTCTTACGTTTATCGTTCACAGAACGCAGTCCTCGTATCTCTCTCATTCTCAATTGCGGCCTTCACCATATATGGTGTGCAAATTCTGTGATCTTATCTTATACGTCTTCTCGCAACAAGATATGGCTATGAATATTCTCGTCAACGGCTTTCCTTCTGGCCAGCGTTCTGTTCCTCCTTTCCAAGGTCAAGGTTTTCCAGGCTGGAAAGCAAAGATGTTGTTAATTCTTGAAGGCGATGAACTCTCCGATGTTGTTCTTGGAAATCGTGTTTGTCCGCCTCAGCCTGTTGATACGGATAATGATAACGTGCTTATCACTGAAGGACCTATATTTGAAGATTGGAATGTTGCCTATACGGATTGGCAACGACGTGATAAAGCAGCTCGTCGGTATATTCTTTCTGCTCTTACTGATTCCCTTTTGCTTGATATGTACGAACTGCCTACTTCCCACGACATATGGAAGTACCTTATGGAAAACTTTCAGAAGAAATCTGTCACAGAAATACTTTATTTGAGAGGGTTGCTTAACAAGTTACAATATGAAGTTGGTACTGCCATGACGGGACATATTGAATCTTTCAAATCTATTATTAATCAACTTGCTGCTGCCGGTGATCCTGTTCCACAAAAGCAACTGATTACACTTCTCCTTGATACGGTGAAGGACTCTTCTTATGATAACATTGTTACTATTCTCTCTAATAAAGATGGTCTTGATTTCGACCAAGCCTGCATGTCTTTAATTGAATACTCTCAACGTCAAGAACGTCGTAATGCTAGTCATGATACAGCTATGATTTCACACGAGGAGACTAAGTCACAACAGATGGAATGGGCTTTTTATGCTCGAAGGCGTCCATTTCAACGAGGAAACCGCAGAGGTGGCCGTCGCGGTAATATTTTCTCTCATCTCAAATTTCCTAATAAGCAATGTTCTTACTGCAACAGAAATGGCCATACTGAAGATGATTGTTGGGCACGTCAATATGATGAAGAACACAATATTACCACAAAACAACCACGTTTATCTAGAGACTCTTCTTCTTCTTGTTGTGAATATTGTGGACGATCTGATCATCCCACTCATATGTGCTATAAGCGTCGATTCGACACAGATCGGAATAGAGCATATGCTACTGAACATCGAAACAACATTGTACCAGAAACAAGCTGCGTCCTATGTTCAGTTGCTCCAGACAGAATACTTCATGTACGCGATGGATCACTTTTTATTGTCGATTCTGGTGCTACAGGAAATATGACATATCAGTCTAAGTGGCTCCATAACTATCAACCACTGCCAGTTCAACGTGTTGTTTATCTTGCTGATGATACTACTTGTCAAGTAAAGGGTATTGGAGATTTATATCTTGGTACCTTATCTTCTTCCACTCGAATTTTGCGAGGAGTATTACATGTACCAGATCTTCAACGTAATCTTCTTTCAGTTGCTAGACTTGTTGATCTTGGTTTGTTTGTTGGATTTGATCATACCAAATGCCGAATTGAGAAAGATGGACAGACTATAGCCACTGCTCCTCGAAATGGTAATTTGTTTGAACTCTCTCTCAACGATGCTGTAGCAAATGTTGTCACTGCTCTAGGGGATCATGATTGCAAAGTATGGCATCACCGTTTTGTTCATGCTGATTTCTCAAAACTCCTTGATCTTCAACGTCGTGATCTTGTTCATGGCATGGATCTTAAAGCCCATCCTCATATGGGAATTTGTGAATTTTGTGCTCTTGGGAAACACAACCGCAAATCCTTTCCTCTTTCAAATACAACTCACTCTCATGACATATTGGATCTTGTTCATACTGATATATGTGGACCTCTACCTTCTTCGAGATCACAATATCGCTACTTCATTACTTTCATTGATGATTTCTCAAGGTATACAATAGTATTTCTACTTAGACAAAAATCTGAAGCCTTATTTGTTTTCAAACAATTCCACAAGGCTGCGGAACTTCAAACTGGTCGTCGCCTTAAAAAGCTTCGTAGTGACAATGGAGGCGAATATGTTTCTCGAGAGTTTGTGAGTTACTGTGCTGACAGTGGAATTCATCATGAACACGCTATTCCATATTCGCCTCAACAGAACAGTGTTGCTGAACGAAAGAATCGCACTATTCTCAATGTTGTAAGATGTATGCTGATTCATTCTCGCTTATCTCGTGTTTTTTGGGCTGAAGCTACTTTGACAGCAGTATTTATTCAGAATCATCTTCCTACTACTACGCCCTCTGGTAAGATACCCATCACAGCATGGATAGGTGACATTCCTTCTGTATCTCATTTTTGAACCTTTGGATGTATTGCTTATATTCATGTTCCCAAAGAAACACGAACAAAGCTTGATGCTCCTGGTCTTAAAGTTATTTTTATTGGATATTCTGACACTTCCAAAGGCTACAAATTCTATGACCCTTCCTCCAAGAAAGTAATTGTGAATCGTGATGCTACTTTTAACGAACAGCTTATGGGAGGCTCATGGTCCATGGATGATTCTGATGATACTAAATCATTGCTTCAAGCTTTTCCATTTCTTTCAGAAGATGAAACTCTTCCTATAGAGAAACTTTCCTCTTCACAACCATCCATTCCGAATGTCGCCAATGATGATATTGATATTTTTGTTGATCTGCCTATTGATTTTGAACATGGCTCATGTCATGTTTATGATGACGATATTGCTGATAATGCTTTTTCTACTTCCGAAGATCCAATTACTTATGATGAAGCTATCTCTTCACCACAAAAGGATCAATGGCAAGAGGCTATGGAAGCAGAGTACGATTCTCTTATCTCTAAAGGTACATGGATACTAACTGAATTACCTCCTGGTCGTACAGCTATTAAATGTAAGTGGGTGTATAAGACAAAAGTAAAAGCAGATGGATCTTTTGACAAGTTCAAGGCGCGTTTAGTTGCAAAAGGTTATTCCCAAGTAGCTGGTGTTGATTATCAAGAGACTTTTTCACCAGTTGTTCGCATTACAAGTGTTCGAGTTTTATTGGCATTTGCTGTTCAATTTGATTTAGAAGCTCATCAAATGGATGTGCGAACTGCTTTTCTTAATGGTGGCTTGGAAGAGGAAATTTATATGGAACAACCACAAGGGTTTGTTATTCCAGGTAAAGAAGACCTTGTTGCTCAACTCCATAAGGCACTATATGGTCTCAAACAAGCTTCACGAGCCTGGTATACAAAATTTGATCTTTTTCTCACCTCTAAAGGATTCATCTCTTGCTCGTCAGACCCCAACTTATACATAAAACGCCAAGGTAGCAGTTTTGTGATTCTTGCTCTTTATGTGGATGATACCATCCTTGTTTCCAATGATTTGGGATTTCTTCGGCAAGTGAAAAAGTTATTGTCTTCTACATTTGATATGGTGGATCTTGGAGAGATTCACTCGTGTCTTGGCATTCAAATCCAACGGAACCGTACAAAAGGTATTTTATTCCTTCGACAGTCAAAGTTTATTGCAGATACTATTCAAAAATTTGGTATGGAATCTGCACATTCAGCCAACACACCTTGTCTTGCAAGCTCTACGAAGAACACTTCTCACAATGGCGGTCAACTTGTCACAAATCAACCTTATGCTAACTTGATTGGATGTCTTCAGTTTGTTGGCATGAACACTCGTCCTGATATTCTGTTTGCTGCTAATTATCTTGGACAACATCTTGCATGTCCTTCTCTTAAGCATTGGTCTGCTGCAAAGCGTGTGTTGAAATACTTGAAAGGCACTACAGATTTTGGTTTAGTCTATCGACGACAACTCACATCGGACTCTATGCAATCTCTTTCTCTTTTGGGTTACACAGATGCAGATTGGGCAAGCTCACATTTATCTATGCGATCTACTAGTGGAAATTGTTTCTTTATAAATGGTTGTCTTGTTTCTTGGACTAGCAAGAAACAACGTTGTGTTGCAGTTTCTACGACTGATTCAGAATATGTTGCGGCATCACTTGCAGCTCGTGAGTTGATTTGGCTTCGACAAATGCTGGTTGATATTGGTCACTCTCCTCTTTCTAGCACACCCTTGCGGTGTGACAACCAAAGTGCTATTAGTCTTGCAAAAGACTATGTTCAACATAATAAGTCAAAGCACATTGCTGTCCATTATCATTATGTCAGGTATGAAGTACGCAAAGGAACCATTATGGTTGAACATTGTCCAAGTGACCAGATGATTGCAGACATTTTGACCAAAGGCCTCAACGAGTCACGTTTCATCCTCTTGCGCTCGGAGCTTGGAGTTGCTTCGACCTCACTCTTTCTAGATTAGCTTCTTTGCTATTTTAATAGCTTTGTACATATGACATTGTAATCTTTTAGGTACCATGCACTATACACACTCCACATTTGCACATTGTGATCTCTAAGTCACTTGAATATTTGTACATAGATGCACAATTCACTTTCACATCATCATCGCTGGTTCATATTTTCACATTGTATAGGGGCTTGGGTTTTTCCCTTGAACTCCCCAAGGGTTTTTTCATCCAAAGCTAGAGACCTTTGTTTGAGTGGGGGTGTTGGAGCTATATATGGCTCACTCTACTCAACTTGGTCTCACCTATATATTTGTATCTTGTCCTCAATATGAATCAGTCTTCGGGAGCGTATATGGTGTGTCTCTTGTCTCGTCTCTCTCTCTCTTTCTCTCTACATCTCAACATGCCCTACGTGCATTCAGTCTAGGTCCACATGTGACACATGCTCTGTATCCGCTTGTTTGAAGCCCTGCATGTATACACATGATAATGGATCAACTATGGGAAAAAACAAGATTTACACTATCTGAGTGAGGAGTGTCAATAGATCCCCTGAGCATTCTGTTAGCCCGGGATAGTCATGCATGGTCCACATTAGAATGCCTCTGATCAAAGCATTCCGTCGTCCTGTGTGTCGGCTCATATCCACCACCTCTATGCCAATCCACAATTGTTGTAGCTCTTCCAATAGTGGACGAAGATACACATCCATATTCCCCACTTTATATCGCCCTGGCACAATCAAGCTTAGCCATAGGTGCCCCTTCTTCGTAGTCAACCACGGGGGAATGTTGTAGTTGACGATGACAACGGGCCATACACTGTAAGATGCTGATCTTTGACCAAATGGATTTACGCCATCCATAGCCAAGCCTAAGCGCAAATTTCGAGCTTCCCTGGCAAAATCCGACCATGTTTCATCTATATGTTTCCAGGCTACGCAATCTACAGGAATTCGTAGCACACCATCCGAAGATTTATTCTCCTCATGCCATGATGCTAGGGCGGCCATGGACTTACATTCGAAGAAATGCTTGATGCGAGGAAGCAGAGGGAAATGTCGCAAAACTTTTTGTGGAATTTTTGTCCCGTGGAGATCTACTCGATATCTTTCGGAATCACATTTCGGACACTTCTCCATGTCTATGTATTCCCCTTTGAAAATAATGCAGTCATTAGGACAAGCGTGGATAGAATTGTAATCCATCCCCAAGTTTCGCAAAATCTTTCTTGCTTCATCTCGGGAATCTGGCATCACATTGTCAGCTAGTAGTATGTGCTCTTTCAGCAATCTACACAACATAAAAATATGATACAGTCGTGTAAAAATCTATCAAATCATTATACATTTAGAGTTTTATTAAAGTAAACTAATTGTAATAGATCACCTGAAAAGCGCTGTGACGCTAGTGTTACTCCATCCAAACTTTGCCTGCATGTTGAGAAGAACCAGGAGTGCTTTCAATCTAGACATACGTGCTCCATTATACAATGGCGTATCCGCTTCACTTTTCATATCATCGTAGATAAGCCTTTCTGAATCCATGATCGTCTCGATCATTTCATCAATCTCGGGCTCAAACATTGCCTCGTTGGGAATGTGCTCTGCATGATCATCCCCCGAGCTGTCAGAGGCTACATCTTGTGGCCTCACATATGCTGCTTGACCAAAGTGCCTGCGAACACGTCTATTGGGTTGCAAGATTGCTGCTTGTCGGCCAGCGTCAGAGTCCAACGAGTTATAATTGGCAACAACTCGATCTATAATAGATGGATTGAACTCGCCAAATTCGCGAACGTGCTGTAAAGAAACACGTCTTGTCCGTCGCACAGCATGCTTGCATTGATTACAAGGACATAAGACCCTCGTTGAGAGATAGGTGTTTCGGTTGGACGGTCCCACATCCTCGTCACTACTCATAATGAGGATAAAAAACTTATAACCTGAACAACAAATTTAATATTCTATTGGCATTCTTCGTCTTATCTCTCTCTCTCTCTCTCTCTCTCTCTCTCTCTCTCTCTCTCTCTCTCTCTCTCTCTCTCTCTCTCTCTCTCTCTTTACCTCACATTCTCTAGTCATGTCCAATCCCCGCACACCTCGGTCTAGAGGTGCACGGAGATCAGAACCACCGGGTTATAATCTCGTCTTTATTGGTAAATACCTATATTTGTGGGTACAAGAAATCTACACACCCACGTCTACATGATACTGCATGTAGTGGACAAAACCCCTTTGCCTCTTCTCTAGCTGTAGCACTTCACAGCATCTTAACATCTTTTCACTGTTCGTCTAACTCTAAACCCTAAACCGTAAGTAATTCTTGCGTGGACTCGATCTAACGTAAATAAGCGTAAATCTAAATAAACGTAAATCTAACTAAAAATAAACCTAAATCTAATTTAATGTAAGTCTACATCTAACCTAATCGTTAACGTCTTTTGGGATAGTTTCCTACGACGTTAAAACTCTCTTCTTCTTGTGTGTGTGTGTGTGTGTGTGTGTGTGTGTGTGTGTGTGTGTGTGTGTGTGTGTGTGTGTGTGTGTGTAAACCTAAATAAACCTAAGTCTAATCTAATATAACATAAATCTAAATCTAACGTAAATTATGTTATATTAAAAACAAAGAACTAAACTAACAGGGATTATAAGAACCTTAAAACTGATTTAAAACATAATTTTTCACATAACTCGGCAAGAGTTGGCATTCTCATCACTAAAGATGTGAGAGTTAACTTTGAAGTTGCTGTTGAATGACTAGAGGTTGTCTAGATGGTCATTGTGTCGGGGATGTAGTGACTCTTGCCGCCCTGAAGATCCACCTTCTTCCCTATCTTCTGAAGACATTTCACCAATACTTTTGGATCGACGGAGCCCACCATGAGTGAAGGCAGCAATACCCTATATTCCATTGAGGGCTTTCTTCACCCGCTTCATGCAGGCATCGCAGTCTATGGAGACCTAAATCTAATCTAATATAACGTAAATCTAAATCTAGCGTAAATAAACGTAAATCTAGTTAAAAATAAACCTAAATCTAATTTAATGTAAGTCTACATATAACCTAATCTTTAACGTCTTTTAAGATAGTTTCCTACGACGTTATAACTCTCTTCTTCTTGTGTGTGCGCGCATGTGTGGATGTGTGTGCCAATAAAAAGAGATAAATGGTATAACCTTTCTATCACCCATGCCAAGTATGATAGATTGATTATGCCATTTCCCTCTTGAATAATAGGTCTTGAGTTCAACTCCTCGTCGGCTAGATCTTTAGGTCTTTGAATTTTAATTAGTTTCCTACGACGTTAAATTAGTTTCTCTCTCTTTCTCTCTCAATGTGTGTGCGTTTTTTTGGATCGTATGCATGTTTTCTCTCTCTTTTCCTCTCTCAATGTGTGCGTTTTTTGTTTATGCATGTTCTCTCTCTCTTTTCCTCTCTCAATGCGTGCGTTTTTTGTTTATGCATGCTCTCTCTCTCTTTTCCTCTCTCAATGTGTGTGTGCATTCTTTTTTTATGTATGTGTGTGTGCGTTTTTGTTTTTGTTTGTACTCTCTCTCTCTCTCTCTCTCTCTCTCTCTCAAAAACACTATGTGTGTGTGTATGTGTGTGTGTGTGAGAGAGAGAGAGGGAGAGAGAAAGAGGGGAAGGGAACATGAGAATGAGGAGAGGGAAGGAGCATACCTGGCTCTCCTTCCTCTCCTCGTGTGTGTGTGTGTGTGTGTGTGTGTGTGTGTGTGTGGAGAAGAAAGAGAGAGAGAGAGAGAGAGAGAGAGAGAGAGAGAGGGAGAGCGTTACCTGCTCCTTGCTTGAGGGCGCCGAAAAACTCAGATCTGAGATCTGAGTTTTTGGGCGCGCTCGGTTATTTTTTTAGCCCAGCCGGCGTCGCTATGAGCGTCGCAAATTTCTTAGTAAATTTGCAACGCTCATAGCGACGCCGGGATTTTTTTTTTGAGCGTCGCTGTGTGAGCGTCGCTAATATGAATAGCCTCTTGTAGTGTAGCACCTCAAAATCCATTTTGAAACTCTTGACATAATTCAAGGAAAATGGTCACTTAACAGGACATAAAAGTGTTCCATTACCAACCTAGTGTTAAGCACTGCAATTTTAGATCATAATCTCTCATCTATGGTCATTGCAAGCATACTCATTTTTGGCATCATTGAGGCATCTGTTGGCCCTTTTAAGCCGCATCTGGCATACATGAATCATTAAGCTTGGCCTGTTATCAAGCCCTGATCACTGCTCACTAAATGTGTAGGCTTCAAAGAAGCTTAGCTTGCATTTCTCTACTCTTTTTCTCTACATGGCAGCGGAGCTGCACGACACCGTTTGAAGTTACGACTATGTAATTGGGGGCGAGGCTACATGTTTCCATGAAAGAGGTTCGGGTTTTGAATAAAAGTTGTGCTTCTATGAGAGTTTAAGTTTCATGGCTGAAAGTTTAGTGTTGGTAATTTCTCCTTTTAAGTAAAATTGGATGTGAATTGGTAATCCTTTCATCACGAACTTGTCTACTAAAATAAGCAATTTTCAAGCATAATAGGGGAGACGGTTTGTGACTGTCTTATCACGAATGCCCTTATTTTTTCAGTCATCTTTAGAAAGAGAGTTGATAATTTTTCATAAACTCTTTTTCTTAAAGTGTTTGTGACTCTCATCACGAACTCTCACAGCCAGAGGTTTTGCACCCTTCTAGCTAGACCACACACATTCCAACAACGTTTTGCACCTTTTTAAAAAAAACTAGCAATACCAAACAAAGACTAATCAAGATGAGAGCCACCAACCTTATAAACATTCTCAAATCTCAAAAAATCAAACAACACTAGTTTATGATCAGAAAATAAAATGGATGACTTAATCTTTCACTTTACCAGTCAATGATCCTACAACACATTCGTAGACATATACATCATGTCTAGTCTAGCAAATCTGTAGCATGAACCTACTCGTATATTATTCCAAGTGAAACCATAATCTTTAGATAAATCAATCAAGTTTAAGGTTTCAACCGTGGCAGTCCAATGATCTTTTTTATTACCTAGGAGTTTTCTCTCTCTCCAATATGTTCAACCATATTGAAGTCTCTTGTTAGAACAATGTTTCTAGGAGGATTGATTAGTTCTTGCCAACAGATGCTCCATTTATAATGGAATTAGGAGCATAGAAAGCGACCAGAGGATAGATAATGGGATCTAAGAAGGCCGTCAATACTACCCAAAATCCTTTTTCTACATTATTGTACTTTGGTGATTAGGTTAGACCATTTGCAAGCAATCCCAATAGCATTACCTCCTCTTCCTGCAGTGATATACCATTGATAGCCAGAACCAAGCCTTTTGAGATTATTATCAAGGTCATTACCTTTAACAAATCAAGGAGGAGTGACAATTTATGCATCCACTTTTTGATTATTAGGGGTCTAGAAGGGTCTATAAGGCCCTTACAATTGAAAGATATACTTGACAAATAAGGGCATTTCATTTTTTACTGCTTTTTTGAGGTTTGGCCATAGACACACAAGCTCTGTTAGAGTCAGCTGATTTTTCTACCTTATTTTTATACCTTTCTTTTAGCTTTTGGTACTTGCATGTTAGGTAGAGATTCCTCTTCAGCTTCGGTCATTAAAATATCCATTGATGGAGCTGGGGAGGAAGTTAGTGCACCTTTGGTATGTGCATCCTGAGCTTCCAATTCTTGTGTAAACTGCATGATATCTTTATTTAAGCCTTTTTGGTTATTCACATGGGTGCTTTTAATACATTCACTCTCACTATCAAAGTCTGATAGGCCTCGAGCTTTGTCATTGCGGCTCTGTGGTGTCAGACTCCAAATTGGCATGGCCTGTGAAAGGGGTAAATTGAGCTCAGGATTCGCTCTAAGGTTAGGATTATTTCTAGGAGAGGGAGACCTATTGGGCACCATAGAGCTAGTGTATTGAGAACCTGGGTAGCTCCAGCTTGCACGCTCCATACATTTTGTTGAAAGATAGAAGGTAGAGAACCCATACCTTGTTCCACATGAAGTTGAGGTCTGAAGAGGGGGTTGAGAAATCTGTCAGAGCCATAGATAGCTTGTACGTAGGCCATAGATAGCTTCTACGTAGGATAATGGGGGGAAGGAAACTTGATTGAAGCTAGCATCTAAGGGTGCATCTGCATCTTCTGCTACATGTTGACTTGAGCCATGGGTCGAATGACTTCATCATTGATTGTTCGAAGCTGAGAAAGTCCAGGGCTATGAACAAGTTGTGTATGGGACAGGCCGCCGCCTACAAGGGGGAAAGCTAGAGGGGCAAATGGAGCACTTTGGGAGGGCATTTGATTTTGGGTGCCAGGAGAAGAAGTACCCTGGTTTTCCTTTGCAGGCGAAGCAACCAGGGCAGAAAGCTTGTTTAGCTGAGCTTCGTGGAGGACCATTCACCCCCCCGGTCCCCCCCTCAAGGGGAAGAGGTGGCATGGTGGTGGTTAGAAGAGGGTACATGGACGTAAGGTACGATGGAAAAGGAGGATGTCGCACAAATCATGGCTAGCTATCATCTCAGAGTAGCTCAGAGCCTAGCCTCGCCCCATGAGTTTCATCACAACGAGAATCGGTCGAATGAGCTAAGGCCCTAAGGGGCCGAGCTAATTCTTGGCATCACATTGGGGGGGGGGGGGGGGGGGGGGGGAGAGAGAGAGAGAGAGAGAGAGAGACATAAGCAACATATCAATTAGGCCTTAGCTGTAAAGTCCAAATCTACCTTTCCATTTTCATTTTCCTTTGAACCTCTATCAGGTATATAGATGTATGCATTCAGGCTATGGTCACGCAAGGTTTAGTTACCCGTAAGCCTAGTGGACTTCTGACAGGAGTGCAGAATGGAGACCGGGAGCAACAGGTAGAGGGAGGGAGAGCTAGGAGCAGGCAAGAGAGAGAAACTCAGAGCGAGGCTCTGGCGACCGGGCAACGTTTTGCATAGTTAGCCTACAAAGCCAATGGACGCATGTAAAAAGCTGCCTCACGTCTGACAGCTTACGGAAAACTAAGCTACGCGCGACCATAACCTTATACATACGCACATACACTGAAGACTGAAGAGTGATACGCACATACACTGAGGACTGAAGAGTGTTGACCGATAGTATATTGGGCCCGCCGAAAACTTTGAAAACGGAGGCCGCCAGATTCTAGCCCCAAGACGCTACCGTGGACACATAATAACAAGACCTCCTCGAGTCCTCGGCAAACCCTCCTCCGCACCCGCCCCTCTCTCGCCCGCTGCCTGCTGTGAATTTCCAAATAGTCTACTAGCTGCCAGCTGAGGATGGCTGCTTCCCAACCACGTCCTCACGTTATCCCTGTCAGCCCAGCTTACGAAATTAACCCTTGCAGCCAAGATGCCGGCAACAACATGCAGCTTCTAGCTGCTGCTCATTTCACTAATTATAATGCCGAAGAGGCTCACGGCAGCTGCTCTCATCATCAACCACACCTCTATACGCTGCAATCGAGGAGAGAGAAGATGAGAAAGGATGCTTCTGCACCTGCAGATGGTCATGTTGCCATATCAATCAACCCAGCAGGCATTGCCAATCATGATATTACTTTCATTATTCTGCACCCTAGTGCTGCAACTTCCCTCCAATGTTGTAGTACTGATGCTGCTCAAGAGAACCTGCTCAAGGCAGGTGTCTCCGATCACCCACCACCACCAGCTCATCTACACTGCCCATTTGTGCACACACGATGTCTTCCGGATCAAACCCCGCCTCTCCCAATCGTAAAACCCTGCAAGGACTTGTTTCAATTTTCCGTTGCATGCTTTGCAGCTTCAATCGGCGTTATGTTTCAAAAATCAGTCCCCCAGCATACCTTCAATTGTTTGTGGGTCGCATCCATTGCATCCCTCCTTCACATCTCTATCTCTAGGACATAATCATCTACCATACGTGGACAGCAGATCGAGAGTGGCTATGCTCTGCACCCTCTTTCCAATCATGGTTTCCACATTATCCATTCTCCTTGCACTATTCTTCCTTTCGTGAGGGTACGTACTTCTCAAACACCTTGCACCCATTTGGTATTGTTTTCATCAGAGTATGGTACATGCTATATTCTATTGTCTCATGGGTGACTACCATTAGTCTATACCTTGCACTTTCTTTTAAGGGTCATTCTGGGCTTATCTTGAATTCATATATATTTTCGTTTAAGGGTGATTCTGGGCTTATCTTTAATTCATCAGCCCAACTGCACCTCAATGGACTGCTCGTCCATGACGTTCATATACATCCATCAGGTACCCCTATGTACCGCTGAATCGCCCAACGAAAGCTCTGCACAGCCACTTATAAACCCCAAGCACTTGTTCCAGGTTGCCCTTGCATGCTTTGTCAACTCGCTCAATGGTATCTATCAAGGGGTGCCCAAGCAAGCCTTCGTCCGCTTGTGCATCCATCCATAGCATCATTCTTTCATGTGGTTCTAGCCCAATTACAATGTGTGGAGAACAATAATAATAAGGCGAAGGGATCAATTGTTGCTCGTTTGACCCTACCCGCGGATCCCCGAGGTCACGGGTTCAAATCGAGCCAGTCCGTCTCGTTTTTCACGTTGGCCAGGTTTAGCGCCCCCATTTTTCCGGCGGCATGCCTCGTTTTTCGCGCTGGCCAAGTTTAGTGTGCCTCAAGATCCCGCCCCCAACCCCGACCATCGATCCCATTACTTTGCATAGGTGTTACTTAGTGCTGAGGCTTGGTGGGCCTTTCTATATAACATCTATAGAATATACGAGGGTTTGTGCAAATTGAGATGGCAGTGGGTTTCTCCTTCCCTCTCTGTGGTAGGACCGAGACAGAGTGGTCCCTTGACTCAGTGGTGGGATGGTTGCATACACAGGTTCTCGAGTTCTCTCACCACATGGGAGAACTTGGAGTTACAGATTTGCTGCAGACTTTGTGGCCACTGGCGAAGTTTGCGGTGACACCCCCAGACTCAGTAGGATGTAGGCACATTGTGGTGTACTTTTTTGCTGATACGCAGTGTTTGCCTTGCTATGTATACATTCATGAGGACTCCCGGACAGAGGAGGTTGCTCTACGCACAGCTCGCTCTGCTTGGGCTTGGGCTAGGCACTAACTACACTCTCGCCTATCTAGAGGACGCTCGGATGCGGATTACTCCCCATCCAAGCCAGTCTCGAAGATAGCCCGTCTTGCTGCTGCGGCAGCATATATACTCTCTCGCTCCCCATGAGGATCGTCTCGTGGAACGTGCAGGGACTAGGGGGCCCCCCGTTTCAGCGACAGCGGGGCCGATTGTGTCACGAGATTCAGCATTGCCTTGTGGGAGGAGAGATTGATCTCCTTATGCTTCAGGAGCACCATTTGTCTGAGAGCCGCATTCGGCGATGTGGTCAGATTTTGCGTGGACGATATGATACCTTTTGGTCAGCTACTTTTCGACCTAGAGGCATTCAGGGTGGGGTATGTATGACTATTGCGGACTCATTGTAGCAGGCCATTGTGGGCAGAGGGACTATTGTGCCAGGCAGGGCTCACTGGATTACTATGCAGGTTCA
Source organism: Adiantum capillus-veneris (assembly GCF_014529385.1). NCBI lineage: Eukaryota > Viridiplantae > Streptophyta > Polypodiopsida > Polypodiales > Pteridaceae > Adiantum > Adiantum capillus-veneris. The sequence continues at coordinate 31,379,660 of NC_140951.1, forward strand.
GGGTGGCCTTGTGGGCTTCCTAAACATCTATGCGCTCAATGTGGCGAGTGCTCGTGTAGAGTTTTGGTCACAGCTTGTTGAGTCTTTGCCACAGGTTGGCCATTGGTGGGTAGGAGGGGACTTCAACATGTTGGAGGACCCTTCTGACAGGATCGGAGGCAGCCATGCTACTATGCATGGAGTCGAGTTAGCAGCTTGGGAGAGGTTGTGTATGACTTTGAGGGTATCGGATACATGGCAGCATTCTGGCTTTGTGAGGCCTCCAGAGAGTCTTGCCTTCTCTAGGTCAAACCGCAGAGTGGGAGGAGTGAATCTAACGTGGATAGATCGCTTCTACACTAGTGACCACTTCAGTGACTTGGGGGGATTAGTGGGCATCCTGGCAGGAACATCCTTCTCGGACCATGCACTAGTGATACTCACAGTGGCAAACAGGCAGAGGAGTGGGAGCACGATGCTTCGCATCCCAGAGCGGGTCTTGTTGGACTCAGCACTCAAAGAGAGGGTAGAGGATCTCTGGACAGAGGGCATGGACAGCCAGGATCTACCTGCAGACAGAGTGGCCTTAGGCCTAGCTCAGCTTAGCCACTTTTTTCTCGAGGAGTCTCTGGCTCGACGGGCTACAGCGAGAGAGGAGGAGCAGCATCTCATACGAGGCATTGCTTCACTATAGAGGATGCAGGAGCAGCATCCAGACAGTCCATGGTTGGAGGATTAGTTACAGCATGCTCGACAGGAGCTAGCTTGCACAGAGGAGAGGCGTCATGAGTTTGCATTTCACCGACAGGCATCTCAGTGGACTCAAGTGGGTGACAGAGTGACAGGTGCTTTTTTTGAGATAGTGGGACCTCGGCACTCACATGCCAAGGTCAATCAGTTGAGGAGTCCCGATGGGTCAGTTGTTTGTGAGCCCAAGGATATGCGTGCAATTGCTACTGACTTTTACCGTGAGTTATTGTCGGTTGAGCCCCAGTCAGAGCCACAGGATGCATGTAGGGAGCATGTTTGGGCTCAGATGCCTTGTCTTGTGACTGAGGAGATGCGCCAGAGGCTAGAGATGCCTCTTCAGCTTGAGGATCTGCACACGGCTCTTAGGGCCCTCCCTCGTGGTAGCTCTCTAGGTGAGGATGGGCTGACTCCCAGCTTCTTCTTGGAGTACTGGGACCTACTTGGCCCAATCTTGGTTTCCACATTATCCATTCTCCTTGCACTATTCTTCCTTTCATGAGGGTATGAACTTCTCAAACACCTTGCACCCATTTGGTATTGTTTTCATCTGAGTATGGTACATGCTATATTCTATTGTCTCATGGGTGACTACCATTAGTCTATACCTTGCACTTTCTTTTAAGGGTGATTCTGGGCTTATCTTGAATTCATATATATTTTCTTTTAAGGGTGATTCTGGGCTTATCTTTAATTCATCAGCCCCACTCCACCTCAATGGACTGCTCGTCCGCGATGTTCATATACATCCATCAGGTACCCCTATGTATCGCTGGATCGCCCAACAAAAGCTCTGCACGGCCACTTATAAACCCCAAGCACCTGTTCGAGGCTGCCCTTGCATGTTTTTCACCTCGCTCGGTGGTATCTATCAAGGGGTGCCCAAGCAAGCCTTCCTCTGCTTGTGCATCTCATTCATAGCATCATTCTTTAATGTGGTCCTAGCCCAATTACAATGTGTGGAGATCGAACAATACTAATAAGGTGAAGGGATCAATTGTTGCTCCTTTGAAACTAATCGCGGATCCCCGAGGTCATGGGTTCAAATCGCACCGGTCCGTCTCGTTTTTCACGTTGGCCAGGTTTAACGCCCCCATTTTTTCGACGGCACGCCTCATTTTTCGTGTTGGCCAAGTTTAGTGTGCCGCGAGATCCCGCCCCCAACCCCGACCATCGATCCCATTACTTTGCATAGGTGTTACTTAGTGCTGAGGCTTGGTGGGCCTTTCTATATAGCATCTATAGAATATACCAGGGTTTGTGCAAATGGAGATTTAGCATCTAGCAGTAAAGAAAACAAACCCATGACCAAGTTGGCAATGGCGGCATTGCACTATGAGAGATCGTGGGGTTTACCGCGGACCATTACCGCAAAGCAAGAGAGAGGAATTCAAATGAGGAGAGAGAAACCCTTTTTTTGTTCATGCGGCATTTTACCGCCTGTATTACCACGCGTATTTCCGTGATTATTGCGGTGACCATTACTGCTAAGGCCATAGACCCCCTTCCCCCTCCCTCTCCCGCGGGTTACCATTTAAATCCAATACAACTCAAAATGTATTTACACACTACAACTCCTACACTCTCTAGAATGCTCACTTCACTTAATCTCTCTTTCACTCTAAAAATTCTATACATAAATCATAATACTCACAACAAAACCATTACAAATACTATTCATAAGCACATAACGAAACATTTGCAAATTAATCATATACTACACCAAAAAAAAGAGTGGAGACTTTTATTAAATCTCATCTTCTATAAGATCTCTACAAGCACTAGGGTCCATATTTAGACCCATAGTATTCAAATCAATAAACAAGTTTAGAGATTCTTCCTCCTCTCCATCACCTCCTATAGAATCATCATCGCTTTCTCCATCTTCCTCCTCCTCAAGATGACTAGTTGCAAGGCTTGGCTGACCTTCTTCAACCTCAACTACATATTCCTCTGCATCTTGTGGTGATGGTATCATGGGATCAATTACTGGCTCAATGTCCGTGTTTGCAAAGATAGATCTACCCCGCGGCGTGATTGGAATGACATACCAAAGTCTTCTTTGATATATACATGGCACATAAAAAACCTGTACGTCATACACAAAGAATAAGCTGATATACATATATTAAATATTTAATTTAAGTTAATTGCACATAGCCTAAATTACCTGCTTGCAACTACTAGGATACACAAAGTTGTCAGTTTTTCCCCGATGGAATTGGGTGGAATCCACCATAATGAGCCCATTTTCATGTCTTTTGACCTCACCCGCAAACCATCGGCACTCAAAGAGGAATTTGTGAAAAGATCTGAAATCCACTTTGATTATTCTCTCTATAGTACCACAATATCTGACCTCATCTGCAAACCATCGGCACTAAAAGAGGAGTTTGTGAAAAGATCTGAAATCCACTTTGATTATTCTCTCTATAGTACCACAATATCTGACCTCATCTGCAAACCATAATGAGTCCATTTTCATGTCTTTTGACCTCACCCGCAAACCATCGGCACTCAAAAAGGAATTTGTGAAAAGATTTGAAATCCACTTTGATTATTCTCTCGATAGTACCACAATATCTGACCTCATCTGTTGTTGTGTCAAAGTTTCCCATCACGCCACAATGATTAGTGGTCCGACGCTCATCTATCTTGCGGGTGTGGAAATGTCGGCCTTCAGACCAAATGGAGTTGAAAGTGAGACCCTACAATTACAATTCATAAGAGGTTACATCGCATTTCATTAAGTGATTTGCATACATGCATACATAATATATACACACTCACCTTGCGCAAGCATCCTCGCACATACTCCCATTCTTTAGGGCTTATTTGTTCTCCTTGTGCTTTGGCATTGGTCATGGCATTATGGATCCACTCTACTTGAATTAAATTAGGATATTTTGCAAGCTCTTTAGGAAAAGGAGGTGTGCCTCTACCTCCATGGGACCTCTTCCATGCATCTCTATCCCTTTCTCTAGCTGCACGGGCTTCCAAGTACATATTGACCCATTTGGTCACGATAGTGGCATTGAGTAAACAGTAGTTGTTGACTATGGCATGAAACTCTCTATCCATGACCAAGAGTGAGCCTTTTCCACTGGGAATGGTTGAGTGCTTCCTAGAATCCTCTTCCTCACTCCACAGACGAGGCAATGATGGATCCACTATGATGAGATACTGTGAGACATACACAAATGCCTCTTGCACCACCCAACCTTCTGCCATGCTCGCTTGAAAACACTAAAACCACATATTTTTATTAGTAACTCCATAGCGTATAAATGCTATCTATATTGTATTGATTTTGCATACCTCCGGTTGTGACCTCAATCTAACAAAATCCTTTAAAGTCTTCAAGAATCTCTCCAAGAAGAACATCCATCTAGAGTGAACCACCCCACAAATGGCAATCTCCTCAGCAAGCGGAAGCAATAGGTGTACTTGGCTAACAAGGATTGTACGTGGGAATGCATCCTCAATAGCACACACTGCCTCTACTGCTAGCTGATGGGCTACTGGTATGGCTTCCACTTCTATCTCCTTGGAGCTCACAAATCTACAGGGCACAAATAATATAGTAGATGAAAAAAAATTCCATTGTACATGGCACAACATGATATAGTACTTGGAAAAAAACCCATTACCTCACAATCTCACCCACTTTGAATATTGCAGCCTTCACCTTAGTGTCTCCATAACCACTAATAGTTATGGGAAGTACAAACTACAAAAAATAAAACATCTTAGTGAATTTCAACTTATATATAAGGACACATAGACACCACAAACTGTTCTACTCTTACCTGAACGATTTCATGCCAATCATGGATTTCAATCCATACAATTTAGTGGAGCCACCCTTTTTGGTTTTTGTGAAACCACCTTTGAGTGACCACATATATCATGTTGGAGTTCGGATGGATGCCATAACTTGCTTTGTCCGCTCTTGGTTTGACAGTATCCACGGTGCTTTTGGGAGAATCATCTTTCCCCGCTCCCCCATGCGGGGTGTGGCTGAAGGGGGGAGACGTCTCATGGCTCTTAAATCTTTCCTAGCACCTAATGAATCCTTCTTGCCAATTACGTGATCCCATATAGCTTGCCCAACATTTTTGAGCACATGCATAGGGTCCAACAAGTGCTGAATTTTCAACGAAGCCGAATAGGGGAGCAACAAGAATATTAAGTACCTCGACATACCACTTGGCAGCCCATTGAGAGGGGGTGAGGTACCATGATGCTCCTCCAATGCTTCACCCAATCAGCCATGTTCCAATGGAACGGCTTCACTCCATTGATAGGGGGAGCATATCTACGATGTGAAGGAGGCAGAAAGTGATGGTTGTTGGGATAGATCACCTTCCCAAGAAGAGGAGGTCTCTCTGTCACAAGCGAAGGGCCACAAGTGGGACACTCACTATGTCCAGATGTTGCCAATCTTTCCAAGAGGTAAACAAATGTTACACATGAGATGATAAACCTAAATCAAAGAGTACAATTGTAATAGGACTAAATTTTGAAGTTCTTAAAGTCGAAAAGAATGTAGTAAGCCATATCTTTCGTTTAGCACGATTTGAAAGATTGTTGAATAGTCTATTAGATAGAGCTCATATGAATAAGTTTAAGATATTAAGAGAGAAAATATACTCTCTTCTTTTCAAATACTACACCAAAGAAATATTTTATAAAGATTAATGAACAACAAATAGTTTGTCTATGAACAATATAATAAAAACGTAATTAAAACTTAGATTTTTATTAGTATCAATGTGTTATATTTATGTGTTTTAGCTTAAAATGCATGGGTAGGCTTAAAATAAGTTGAAAAAGTAGTGGAGACCCAAAAATAGTGTTTTTACGAGTCGCGACCTAAAAGTAGAGATTTCAGCCAAAGAAAGACATTTTTCGCAATTCTCCTTGTAGACTAGACCTGTTCCCATTGTTTTGAGTGCCTGGAAATCTATGTTCTGCGTTCGTTTAACCACGCTATGACAAAAACAAATTGCCAGCAGCAATAGGGTAACCTACAAGCAGCAATAGGGTAACCTACAAGCAGCCATAGGTTAGCTTACAAACAGATATACACATGTAATATCTCTTTTGTTTGATCCAATCAAGAAGTGATTATAATCTTTTATGATGGTACAAAATGATGTTTTGATTTTGATTACCATGTTGATTTGGTTGCACGAGTATGTTCTTTTGGCTATTTTGTAGACGATGCAGGGTGTCATGATATTGGGATAGTGATTGTGTTGCGATTTCGATTATTATCGTTGTTGCCATCAAGAGATTGAGATTGAGATTGAGAGTGTGATTGAGATTGAGATTGAGAGTGAGAGTGTGATTGTGCATAAAATTGAGATTGAGAGTGAGAGTGAGAGTGTGATTGAGATAGCTCGGGGGTGGTCGGGAGGTTATGAAATGAGCTATGCTCTTCTTGTAATGATTACTTTGTATCCATAAAGACTCTTTATTTCCATTTGTTTACTCTGCGTACTTTGTATATTCTTTGTTTATTATCAATTTATTTCGCTCTCCCGTGTCGCGTGACAACAATGAACATGTGCATACTTGATGCATCCTGGGTAATCATGCATGGTCCACATGAGGATGCACTTGATGACGGCTTTGTGGTCTCGTGGTGGTTGTGAAATGTCAATGACATCTATGCCTCTCCATAGTTCTTGAAGCTCTTCAATAAGAGGCTGCAGATATACATCCATGTTTTTTACCTTGTGCTTTCCAGGAATGAGAAGTGATAGTAAAATGTTTCCCTTTTTTGTTGCCTCCCAAGGAGGAATATTGTAGTTCACAACCACCACTGGCCAAGTGCTCCACGAAGTAGAGCGGTGCCCAAATGGATTCACTCCATCGCTAGCTAACCCAATCCTCAAGTGACGAGGCTCATCCCTGAACTCTGTCCATGTGTGCTCTATGTGCTTCCACGTTGATGAGTCAACTGGCACTCTCATAATACCATCTATGGAGCGAATTTTTGCATACCAACTCAAAAGCTCTCTCGTACCCTTCGATCTAAACATGTGTTGGATGAGAGGGATGAGTGAAAAATGCCTCAAAACTTTACGTGGAATTCTGTTGCTCTACATTCCTTCTTTGAACCTATGCTCACCGCACGATGGACATGTGTCACAATCGGCATGCTCATTACGAAAGAGCACACAATCATTCACGCAAGCATGAATGCGATCATAATCCATCCCTAATCCTGTCACCACTTCGCGTGCTTTTCGTCTATTCTCTGGCATGTGATTTCCAGTTGGCAGCATCTTTCCTAGCAACCTATCACAAGAAGAAAGTACATTAAAAGCTATTTTATTCACTCCACAAGCATCCTTCACAATCTGTATACATACCTCAAAAGTGCATCGACACTAGCATTGCTCCATCCAAACATCGCTTGAAGGTTAAGGACTTCGAGAGATGCCCATAAAATGGAGTAAGAGCATCTCTCATATAGTGCAGTGTGTGCCGAATTGAGTAGCTCACTCCTTGTTCTTTCGGAAGATTCTTCGCATGCACACTCTAGTTCATGCTCCTCCTCTCGTGCAAGGAGATCCTCAACCATTCTATGCAAATGGTCATCTTCTTCATCCACGTAAGGAGATGGGATGTGGTCACTTGTAGAGGGAGCAACAGTTGGATGATTAGATGTGCTTCCTCCCTCTCTAATGGATTCCTGGCGCATGCGCTCTTCCACCCTCCTTTCCTCTCCTCCAGCAACCACACGCCAATGAGGGGTGACGGCAATAGCTGCTACAATTCGTGGATCGTTTGTTTCCATCCGTGAACGCTTACGAGGATCATCCCATAGTCCATAATCTTCTACATGACTCAAGCATATCCATCGAAGTCGAGCAATGGCGCATTTGCACCGCATGCATGGTAATCACTCGGCCAACCACCGTGATCTATCCGATTCAGTGGATGGGCCAAAATCATCCCAAGAAACCTACATTAATATGTTACATACACTAATTAAAATCAAATTACAAAAAAAGGTTAATAAAATATCAGTAAAAAGAAGAAAAAAATTTAACATGCATGGTAATCAAAACTTTTAGGTAGAACTGTCATTTTCAAAGTACTAGGAATACTTTCATTTAATATACATTTTATAAATAACATAGTACCAATAGATTTTGGAAATCAAAAGTAATAATATCAGAACGTGGCCTTCTCTGTGGTTGGGCCAAAATTGCGTCGTGGTAATAGTTGCGGTAATACTCGCGGTAAAGTATGCGGTAATGCATGCAGTAATAGGCGCGGAAAATATTTTTTCAAATTTTTTTGTAAATAGGGGCACCCGCGTGTCCCACGAAGTTCAAAACCCTAAATTTTGATTTTCATCATCTTCTTCCAGAAGCCGAAAGTGCGAACCTCACAACCTTGAGCTCTTCCTCCATCTCTACTCTTCTACTCTCCACCATCTCTGCTCTTCCATCTATACTCTCCTACCCTCTCCCAGCAAGCTCTTCAATTCCATGTAAGTTTTCTTGTTATGTTTCTTGATTTTTTCACACGCATACATACACATGCATACACACGAATACACTCACATGCATACACTCATACACACACATACAAACACATGCATACACATGCACAAGTTAACATGCATGCAAATACACATACACATGATGCACAAGTTAACACGCATGTAAATACACATACACATGCATGCATATGTTAGCTTAAGTTATGCATTAGTATGTGCATACAACACTAATTAGTGTGTGATTACACACACTAATTAGTGTAAGTAATGTTGAGAGAAGGAGAGAACACAGAAGTAGAACCCCAAAGTGTGTAGAATACACACATGAGATGATGTATATATAGAGGGGACCTGGGTGCCATATATAGAGAAGCCATATATTGAGTAGCTTCACATATAATCTCAACACCCCCGCTCAAATAAGGGTCCCTAACTGTGGATGAAAAAACCCTTGGGGGATCAAGGGAAAAACCCATAGCTCTATATACACCCACCGTTATATTATAAAAATCATTAAATATACAAATGTTTACGAGGAGCTACATCACTCTTTTTACAATGAATGTTTTATGAGGAGTTACATTACTCCTATCCTATCAAATACAATAATGAATACAAAGGTTCAATAAAGAGGTATAAAGCTATCGATTAGCTTGTAATCAAAAGTGTCTCCGTGAATCTGCTGTGTAGCTTGTCATCAATATCGCATCACCAAACATGTCTTCATGTTGTCATCAATATGGCATCACCAAACATATCTTCATAAATCTTTTATTGTCACCAAGTTTGTCTTCATAAAATCAATTCTTTGATCAATCCTACATAGATCATAGACTCCAAAAAGAACATGTCATGAAAATTATTAGCATCGTTAATGAAATAATTACGTTCACAATGCCATAAGAAATGGTTCGCGACACCACTCTTTTGACGACATATATACGCACGACAACATATGGTACATAAAGTATAAACGTAAAAGTACAAAATGTGTGATTACGTGTTACAAATGATATGTGTATATACTACATAAAACAACATTTATCAATGTAGTGATCAATGAATACCATCAAAGTATTAACAAAATATCATCATTATATCAATAAAAATGAATAAATGACCATGGTATCAATGAAAAGCATCATGATATCAAAGTATTAACAAAATATCATCATTATATCAATAAAAATGAATAAATGACCATGGTATCAACGAAAAGCATCATGATATCACCGAGAATAATCATTGTATCAACGAAACAACATCATGGCATCACTGAGAATAACCATGGTATCAACGAAACATCATCATGGTATCACCGAGAATAACCATGGTATCAACGAAACAACATCATGGTATCACCGAGAATAACCATGGTATCAACAAAACATCATCATGGTATCAACAAAAATCACCATGGAATCAACGAAACAACATCATGGCATCACCGAGAATAACCATGGTATCAACGAAACATCATCATCGCATCACCGAGAATAACCATGGTATCAATGAAATATCATCATGGCACCACTGAGAATAACCATGATATCAATGACATATCATCATGGTATCAACGAAAATCACCATGACCAAAGTATTAACAAAACATGATCATGGTATCAACGAAAATCACCATGACCAAAGTATTAACAAAACATCATCATGGTACCATCAAAATCACTATGGTATCAATGAGAAATTATCAATAAAACGACGTAAACTATATCTCTAAAAGAATAATTATACGAGAATCAATGAACGAGTATATCATATAACAAAAGATCATGTACCAACAGTAGCTCGATAGAATTTGGACGATCATCAACGGCTCGACTGAATCGGAACGATGTGTAACTGGCTTCTGCAGCAAAATTACGTCAGTAACAAATATATGATTGATAAAGAAAAATATAATTGAGAAGTTTTCAATTATGAGAAAAATCAAAAGCAAAAAGTAAAATTTTGATTTTCAAACATATTCGCAGTCCGAGACGATAACCCAAAATCGGTGCAGAATTTAGAGAAACTTTCTTCTGCAAAGTTATAGACCACATCGGTTCCGGTCTCCCATAGCGGGTAGTTTCTTTTGTAAAGTTGTAGAACACATCGATTCCGGTCTCTCACGCGGGTAGTTTCTGCAAAATCGTTTTCAATAAGCAGAAAAATAAAAAACAAAAAACGGAAATTGCTTTTTATGTATGTACGTAGTCCGCGAACGATAACTCAAAATCGGTGCAGAATTTGAAAACACTTCCTTCTGCAAAGTTGTAACCCACATCGATTCCGGTCTCCTTAGGGGGGTAGTTTCTGCAAAATTGTTTTCAATTAGCAAAAAAATCAAAAACAAAAAGCGAAAGTTGTTTTTCAAGTATGTACGCAGTCCGCGAACGATAACTCAAAATCGGTGCAGAATTTGAAAACACTTCCTTCTACAAAGTTGTAGACCACATCGATTCCAATCTCTCTAGCGGGTAGTTTCTGCAAAATCGTTTCCAATTAGCAGGAAAATCAAAAACAAAACGCGGAAGCTGTTTTTCAGGTATGTACGCAGTCCGTGAACGATAACTCAAAATTGGTGCAGAATTTGAAGAAACTTCCTTCTGCAAAGTTGTAGACCACATCGATTCCGATCCATTATGGCGGGAAGTTTCTGCAAAATCGATTTTGATCAGGAGAAAAATCGAAAACAAAAACGTATTGCTCTGATACCATGTTGAGAGAAGGAGAGAACACAGAAGTAGAACCCCAAAGTGTGTAGAATACACACATGAGATGATGTATATATAGAGGGGACCTGGGTGCCATATATAGAGAAACCATATATTGAGTAGCTTCACATATAAGCTCAACAAGTAAAAACACACCAATTAGTTTGTGCACATGTTAAACTTAACACTTACTTGCAAAACCTAAACTTAACACACACTAATTAGTGTGTGCATTGGTCAATGTGATTGGCCAATGCACACACTAATCACACAGTAAATAGTGTGTGTTAACACACACTAATTAGTGTGTGTTAAATTGGCCAATGTGATTGGTCAATGCACACACTAATTAGTGTGTGTGTAGTGTGTGCATTGGTCAATGGGATTGGCCAATGTGCACACTAATTAGTGTGTGATTAGTGTGTGCATTGGTCAATGGGATTGGCCAATGCACACACTAATTAGTGTGTGCATTGGTCAATACACACTATTTACTGTGTGATTAGTGTGTGCATTGACCAATGTGATTGGCCAATGCACACACTAATTAGTGTGTGATTAGTGTGTGCATTGGTCAATGGATTGGACAATGCACACACTAATTAGTGTGTGTTAACACACACTATTTAGTGTGTGATTAGTGTGTGCATTGACCAATGTGATTGGCGAATGCGCACATTAATTAGTGTGTGTATTGGTCAATGGGATTGGTCAATGTACACACTAATTAGTGTATGTTAACACACACTATTTAGTGTGTGATTAGTGTGTGCATTGACCAATGTGATTGGCCAATGCGCACACGAATTAGTCCAAGTGTTCGCGCAATCGGTCACACTAATCATAAACACAATAATCTCTTATTAGCCAATACACACACTAATATCTTATTAGCACTCAAGGCTTTGCAAGGCTCTTTTATAGGTTGTAGACACACCTTGGATCCTTTCCACATTGGATTCTTTCAACATTGGATACTATAGAGAATCCAATGTTAAAAAATCCATAGTTTGAAAAAAATTAATGTGTAAATTTTTAATCATATATTCCAATTTCTATTACCTAGTTTAATCTTTGTCGTAATAAATGTAGACCATGTCTTCTTCTTCCACACCACGCTTTTGCAGCATTGAGGATTTCATGGCGGACGGGATGTCATATCCCGACTCTCTCTCTGCATATCATTCACAACCGTCGCCTCAACAGTCATCATCAGGGTTCGGCTGGTTTCGAGACGCTCTTGGTGGGTCCGCTGCTGTACCTATGACCAATCCAAATGTGGAGACGACATTGAGTCTTCGGGCTGAGTGGTTAGGTTCGCAGCAGACCCTTACGTAGCACTATTCACCGACGCAGCTAGCACCTTTTGGATTATCTGAGCTCTCTACTCCGACTGGTGGCACTCCATACCTGTAGAGTTTTCCACCTACAGCTCCAGGTTCATCTTTTCCTTCACAGGGTCCGACGCCGTTGGGTGCGACGCCATGGGTGTCAACCTATCCATCACCTATCCCACCTTCTGTCCCAGATTCACGTCGGCGCTCTTCTTGCAGTCAGTGCCAGGGCAGCTCGCGCGCTAGCGCTGATCGATCTCGACGAGGGAGCGGAGCTAGTTGTTGTTTTGGAGGGGGAGGAGTACTACAAATTCTCCTCCACAGCCACCACTCCCTGCTCCAGCAAAAGATGAGGACCATGACATGCCTACACCATATGCTCGCGGGTTATACTACCAGGTTCATAGAGGAGGTATGGTGGATCTCGGGACAGCGCAGGGCAGGAGATTTTGCACACACGTCAACCAATTAATCCACTCCACATATATCAATTGTTTTCTCAAATTTGATCAGAAGGATCCCTACAACCTCACATATATAGAGACAACCATGCACATGCGTTTCCCCAAACCTGAGGGGCAACAATTCTCAAGCCAATGGTTGCAAGAGCATGTCTAAACATTTCTCAAGAACAAAAAATCTAGTGTGAGGAGAGCTGCAAAGAAGACAATGGAGTCTCCTGAGCATAGCTATCGGCCAGGAAATGTCCATGATGTGGAGTGGGAGACATCTATGGAAGAGAAAGAGGACGAAAGGGCAATGGGCGCGAGGATGTATACGCGCCATGTTGAGGCCAGATCCCATCAGACTCCTACGCATTATGGTTCAGGAGGAAAAACGGCTTGGAAAGAAGAATATGTAAGTTAGTTTTAGTGTAAAAAATCTCATGTTTTTCATTTAATTAATTGGTTGCTATTTTTTTGTCAGTATAATATTACCATGAGTCACCAGACCAGAGACATGCAGAGATATAGAGAGAACCATACCGAGTATCAAACTTGGTGTTGGTTGTTTAAAAATCAAATGGTCTCTCGAGAGGAGTTCGAAAATGCGTGTAGAAGTCTGCAACATGTAAGTTTAATCTTATTTAAATGATCAAATTGTTGATTTTATATCAAATATTAAATAACAAAGTGTTAATTGTTTCTTTTTTTGGTTTTGCAGAGTCAAGGAGTTCCACGCGAAATTCCGTCCTCTCCCCCATGAGCATCCTCTATTTTGTATATGCGGGCTTTTTTTGCCCTCTTTATGTAAATGCAATTACCTATCATTTTTTGGCTCCAATTGTAATTCCACTTATGTAAATGAAATTATCAATCTTTTTTTGGCTCAATGTATTGTCCAATTGTGATATTTTTTTGTAATAAAATTTCTTGTAATTAATAAGAATTCTACAAAATATTTTAAATAAATAAAAAAATAGATGACCTTTTAATTTGGATGGTCCTGCAAAGGATCATCCAAATGGTCATCTATTTTGTTATAATAAACCCCTTTGCGGTAATGCTCGCAATAACACTTGCGCGATAACAATCGCAGATATACTTGCAGTAACACACGCGGTAATACTCGTAGAAATGTAACCGCATGCATTACTGCGGACTTTACCGCTAGACCATTACCACACTTTTTGCCGCAGTCTTTTCCGCATACGGGAAATTTCATATTACAATTTTTGTTTTTTGCGATAATGCGGGCGATAATATCGCCCATATGTTATAGTGCTGCTTGAAAGGAATATATATTAAAAAAATGCTAAGAGTTACGTGTGTTATTAACATGTGCATATCTTGATTGACATCGACTGTATAGTTCTGAAAACAACGTACGAGTAAAAGAAACCAAACGGAGTAATGTGAAAAATTTAAAAGCAAGCAAGTGATAAAGCGGTAATGGATTGCAACCAGAAATAAAGTGTTCTACTGACCTGCAATGTTGTACTGGTGCTGTGCATTTCTAAAATCTACAAGCCGATATTTGAGTCAAGCTACAAAAAACCAATGTGAATAGTTAACACTAGGTTGGTAATGGGACACTTTTATGTCCTGGGACACTTTTATGTCTTGTTAAGTGACCATTTTCCTTGAATTATGTTAAGAGTTTCAAAATGGATTTTGAGGTGCTATCTGTCTAGAAAGTTGTCTCATGAGCTGAAAAAAACTCGACATTTTTTTGGAATATCAATTCCATCTTTAACCTTGTCTTTGCACAACATTTCACAACCTAAACTGTGTGAAAAAACGGGTCCTGTTTTTGGATTTTTTCAACTTTTTGCAACTATACCACTCTAGAATTCATGTTTGTGAGGTCTATAATGCTAGAGAACTATCTTTAGTAGTCCTCAACATGTCCTGATGCTTCTAGGGAGAAATAAATGTTAAATCCTGCTTTTTAGCCAATTTTAGCTCTTCTATGATTTTTTTGGTGGCTTTTATGATATCCAAATGCAGTTTTGATTTTCTATGTCGCAAATTGTAACATAAAGCTAATATTCCTTGAGTTTTGGGGCACCTAATACCCTATTTTGCATAGTAGACAACGATGGCTGATTTTTTCAATTATAGAAGAAAACGAAACATTCTAGTATATCAAGTATAGCTTTTTCAATATTGTTAGTTTCTTGTGACAACTACATGCATTTTGTAGGTAGTAACCATATCTAGTCATAAGGATCAAATTTGACTAGATATTGAATAGTTTCTATGGGATTCTACAACTCATAATGTTGAACCCAGTTTTTTCATGTTTGCTGTATTTAGTACTTCATCTTTGTCCCCAGGATTCCCCTTGGTAAGAGATGTATTATTCTTTTGACATGATCCATGGTTCCTTATGAACCTAAAGGACAATAGGGAACTAAGAAAACATGCATATATTATTTGTATTGAGCGTGACAATAGAAACTTTGATGATAGGTTTGCAGATTGGTAAAAATTCAACTTTTTTACCTATTTCTTTTGGCAAAACAAAAAATAGTGAGTGAGAAGAAATCATATGTTCTGATCACCAACCCATTGAAGTTAACTAGGGAATTTATCTCAAGTCCTACAAAAATCCCTAATCTTATTTTTATGCAACAAAACGTAAGAAATGACTGTTTTGATGAAAATGTACTGGTCCATCAACTTTGGAGGCTTGGTGTGACCAAAAGATGACAAATTTTACAAGTTTCTTATTCTTTCCATGTGCAGTAGGCCTTGAACTATAACCTCATGAAAGGATTTTACAAAATGAGTGGATCTAGTATGGTTTTGGAGGTTTTTTTCAAAACCCTGAAAGGACACTTTTATGTCCTGTTAGGTTACCAACCTAGTGTTAAACATTATGTCTTGAAATGAAATGGCATAGACTGAAATTGCAAAGTATACAGTGCACGTCATGCAGAAGTGCCATACAAAAGTATGGTGGAGAGTTGTCATTGTGGTCTTTCCAATTATAAGAAACGGAAGCCATGCCCTGTACCGTAGCGTTTATGTGTTGCGCCAAGCAAACGCATAGACATGAGAAATTGGATGTAGAAAATGGACCTTGTAGTGTTGTCAAGTTGGAGTCGCACTCGTACAATCGAAATGTCAAGTGCATGTCTTCCCTGCCATACACAAAAGATGCATTAAGACAAATACATGCAGTAGATGTAGGATATTGATTAAGCTTAAAGATAATACTTGCACTTAATTGAACTTTGATTAGAGGAAATAGGGTTTTTTGTTGACTAGCGCTCATGGTGGGTGGAGACATACTCTCTTACGTTCCTTTGTTATGGCCAATATCTGGGGTCTTTTGCCCAATTAAGGCAGATCTGCACGCGGGGCATTTACTACAGCCTTGCCTGCATCATCAATGTTGTCCTCTTGCTCAAGTCTGTCGTTTTTGACAGAGTTGGTGATAACACTGTCTTTAAGAGGAAGACGACGCGAGGGCACAGGTTTTAAAATCAAGAAAGGACATATTTGCTGACAGGTGCTCCACCCCTGCCACTACTATGTCCCTGTTATTCTCAAGCTCGAGGAGTTTTTTTTTAAAAAAAAATTGTTTCCCTAGTTATTCCCAAGCTTCACTAAAAAGTTTCTTAATTTGAAGATTTTTGGTTCACTAACAATTTGAAGGTTTTTCGTTCACTAAAAATTTCCTTAATTTGAAGATAAATGTAAAGCAAAAGCGTAAGGCAAAGAGAGAGAGAGAGAGAGAGAGAGAGAGAGAGAGAGAGAGAGAGAGAGAGAGAGAGAGAGAGAGAGAGAGAGAGAGAGAGAGAGAGAGAGAGAGAGAGAGAGAGAGAGAGAGAATGCATCTTCTTCATTTTTATGGACTACGCAGAAGCCAGAAGAAGAAGGGTGAGATGTTGGATGTGTTGGTAGACATTGATGCCACCCTCGTGTATCCTGCAAGAGGTGGCCCTCTCGAGTCGGAGGAGGAGGCCCTGGGTACAAAGTACACCCTTGTTCATGGCACCTCGGGTTCTTCGTTGCAACACGATGTTGGCCGAAGCCCTCGTGCAGGAGATCCAGTAGCAAGGCTACCCTTTCAAACAAATCAAGCTGGAGGCATTCTCTGTGCCAAACGGCATGTTCAGCAAGGAGAAGTGCCTCTGAAAGGCACTTGACCTAGACCGGGTCATCTTCGTGGATGACGGTAGTCCCAACATCTTGCTAGGATCGGTACATGCAGGATCTCTCTCCGTACGGTGCCCTAGATCTCTCTCTCTCTCAACTGCGACAACATCAAAGGTGGTTCTGATTGCCATGCTTCTTTCAAGGAACTGCATTGTGGTGTTGGCTAGCTCTCTATCTCAGAAAACAGTGGCCTTCAATTAATTCATGAGACGAGAGTACTTAAGAGAGTCTTAATGAGGTGATCTTAGTTAGTAGTCTTGTCTTTGTGTGAGGGCAACATGGAGCTTAGACGTGGAAGGTGTGTGTGTTGTCATGCTCTCTCTCTCTCTCTCTCTCTCTCTCTCTCTTAATTTGGCACATAAAACATGTAAAAGGTAATCAACTGCTACAATAAGTAAAACCATACATACTTGCAGTTTTGCTTTCATCAGGCCAATGAGATTTTACTCACAACGCATAGATCCTTCAAGATAGTATATGATCTCACTCAATAAACTCAATCCTTCCATCAAGAAAATTGACTAAGAGCCTGGTTGCCTGCAACGCTACTCTGCTATCATTAGGAAGGGAATGGGGTCTAAGGGGCCTCTTTATTTGCCATGGGATTAGAAAGGAGATTATGGAAGGGGAAAATGGGTGGATGACATGTGGAGTGAAATGGTGGGTATGGCAGGGCCTAAAAGTAAGTGGTCAAACTTTTACTCTTTTATAAAATACAAAGAGAAAATCTATTATAAATTCAAAAAATGAAATTTTCTCTAAATAGTTGAGTAAAAACCAATCCTTTCTCTCTCTACTGGTTACCAGTTCCCCCCCCCCCTCTCTCCTAAAAGGGGTCCCCTCCAAAAACGTGTTGATCATTCCCTCCCTCTCTCTCTCTACTCTACCAACTCTCACTTCTCTTCACTTCACCTTGTTTCTATTTCCTTCCTTTTAGTTTACCCTCCCAAAAGCTCTGCAACAGAAGTTTGAACCTCCTTTCCCTCCTCACGCTTACTTCATTCTTGAGAGATGCACTCTCCTCAAACTGAGGTTCTCCATTACTCCATGGGCTTCACTAAACACCTCTAGCTAAAGCTAAAGTATACAACATATACTTCTCCTACAACATCCGTCTTTCTTTCCTCAACAGATTTCTTGCTCTTTCTCCATTAAGATCTCTAGAGAGAATCTACTTCCCTCTCAAGCTTTGCAACATTTCTTCCATATTAAGCCAACAAGAAGGTGCAACAATATAGTAGTAAGTGGCATCCTTCACCTTTGTGTACCATCAAGATTCTTGCTCTTTATACAGCTGAGAACATGGATGTGCAATGTCTAATCATAAGTCTTTGTGTGTAGGTTGTGCCAGTATTTTCCATGGCATTATCAGGTACTTGATGACCTAGGAGTGTCATTGAGTCCATTTCATGCAGCGATGTACAAGACGACAATGGATATTGGGTGATGATGGAGTTAAAATGAATGATGTGGATGACAATGCTGCCCAACTCAAGAGGTGCACACAAGGTCTCAAGGAGACACATGGCTTCTCGAGCACACCATTGGAAGGGAAGAATCATGGAGTTCAAGCAAACACAAGACGACAAGATGCTTGCGAAGGTGCAACATGTGTATGTTGCTTCACAAGTGAAGCTAGAGACCGTAGTGGATCCATCGAGGTTTGCTGCAAATTGTAATTTTTACTCCTCTTGCCAGTTTTTCGGTTACCTATTTAGTATTTCTCCCTTGTGTGTTTCTTTTGATGACTGTAAGATTTCCATTGCTTTTTGTTCATGTTTACAGATGTTTTTCCATCCGATTTTGTGGAGTGAGAGCCAATAGAGTCCTTCACTGGAACTTTTGAGGCCATCCACACTGAGCTTGGCAAATTGCTCTATGCTGGTTTTCAGTCTTCTGAGCTTGCCTCATGTGACATTTTTCTGTATGATCATACTTATGTCACACCTAGGAGAAATGGATATGGTAATCTATCTCTAGTTCACTCGCCAACCTTGGAGAGTTTAGAATGGCCTAAGCTAGACAGTGCCTTGATCGCAACAACCAAAAGGAGAATCGAGGTGGATATGCAAGCAGTAATGAAGTGCACCTATGGTTCCCATAAAGCCACGGTGACATGGTTTTTGTCTCTTTATGTGTTTGTGTTTATATTTTGACTTCAGAGTGTTCACAGGACACCAACAATGTCGACTTGCAAAGGGGGAAGTGTGATCAACGGGTTTCTTGCAGCTAGATGAGAAACTAATGTGGTCAACCACCAGGGAGATAGAATCAAGTGCTCTGTAGTTACTGACAAGGTGGTGTTCAGATACCATATTGAGAAGCAAAGCTTGTCGATGGTCTTTCCCTATAGAAGATGGAAGCTGACGATGGGAGAATGGGAGGCACTAGACTCTGAGGTTGCTGCTAGAGAATCAATTGACCTACAAATACATCTCCACGACGATGCAGTGCACCACATTACAGTGAACAATGACTGGCATCTTAGTCACCTTTGCGAGTATCTTAATCTGAGATTTACCTTGCGCAAGCAACATCTCTTTGTAATCAATGAAAAGATTGTTCGTTCGAGGAAAGAGAAGAGCTTTCTATGTGAGAACATTCCGTTTACGCGATGTATTTTTGAAAAAGCTTGTAGAGCTGACATGGATTTTGTCCACATTAAAACATACGGTGTTTTGAATCTCATTTCTGCGCATACTTTTTTATTCTCAGTTTGTTCAAGTTTTCGATTGAAACGTGCAATTTGTTTGTTGTGCAGCACAAATGTTTTCAATGTTGGTGTCTTTCGATGCTTTTTCGCGTGATTTTGTTTAAAATTAAAGTTTTAAGTTATTTTGGTATTAATTAAAGTGCTTTTAAAAAAGTGACTTTGGGTATATAAGTGACTTTCTAGTTTTTAACACTAGGTTGGTAATGGGACACTTTTATGTCATGTTAAGTGACCATTTTCCTTGAATTATGTCAAGAGTTTCAAAAATGGATTTTGAGGTGCTATCTATCTAGAAAGTTGTATCATGAGCTGAAAAAAACTCGACATTTTTTTGGAATATCAATTCAATCTGTAACCTTGTCCTTGCACAACATTTCACAACCTAAACTGTGTGAAAAAACGGGTCCTGTTTTTGGCTTTTTTCAATTTTTTGCAACTATACCACTCTAGAATTCATGTTTGTGAGGTCTATAATGCTAGAGAACTATCTTTAGTAGTCCTCAACATGTCCTAAACCTTTTAGGGAGAAATAAATGTTAAAGTTGTAAGTTATGACCAAATTACAAAAATTGTCAAATCCTGTTTTTTAGCCGATTTTAGCTCTTCTATGATTTTTTTGGTGGCTTTCATGATATCCAAATGCATTTTTTATTTTCTATGTCGCATATTGTAACATAAATCTAATATTCCTTAAGTTTTGGGGCACCTAATACCCTATTTTGCATAGTAGACAACGATGGTTGATTTTTTCAATTACAGAAGAAAACGAAACATTCTAGTATATCAACCGTATAGATTTTTCAATATTGTTAGTTTCTTGTGACAACTACATGCATTTTGTAGGTACAACTCATAATGTTGAGCCAAGTTTTTTCATGTTTTCTGTATTTAGTACTTCATCTTTGTCCCCAATATTCCCCTTGCTACGAGATGTATTATTCTTTTGACATGCTCCATGGCTCCTTATGAACCTAAAGGACAATAGGGACTTACGAAAACATGCATATATTATTTGTATTGAGCGTGGCTTTAGAAAATTTTATGATAGGTTTCACTACAAGAGGCTATTCATATTAGCAACGCTCACACAGCGACGCTCAAAAAAAAAATCCCGGCGTCGCTATGAGCGTCGCAAATTTCCAAAGAAATTTGCGATGCTCATAGCGACGCGGACTGGGCTAAAAAAATAACAGAGCGCGCCCAAAAACTCAGATCTCAGATCTGAGTTTTTCGGCGCCCTCAAGCAAGGAGCAGGTAACGCTCTCCCTCTCTCTCTCTCTCTCTCTCTCTCTCTCTCTCTCTTTTTCTTCTCCACACACACACACACACACACACACAAACACACACACACACACGAGGAGAGGAAGGAGAGCCAGGTATGCTCCTTCCCTCTCCTCACTCTCATGTTCCCTTCCCCTCTTTCTCTCTCCCTCTCTCTCTCTCTCTCACACACACATAGTGTTTTTGAGAGAGAGAGAGAGAGAGAGAGAGAGAGAGAGAGAGAGAGAGAGAGTACAAACATAAACAAAAATGCACACACACATACATAAACAAAGAATGCACACACACATTGAGAGAGGAAAAGAGAGAGAGAGCATGCATAAACAAAAAACGAACGCATTGAGAGAGGAAAAGAGAGAGAACATGCATAAACAAAAAACGCACACATTGAGAGAGGAAAAGAGAGAGAAAACATGCATACGATCCAAAAAAATGCACACACATTGAGAGAGAAAGAGAGAGAAAATAATTTAACGTCGTAGGAAACTAATTAAAATTAAAAGACCTAAAGATCTAGCCGACGAGGAGTTGAACTCAAGACCTATTATTCAAGAGGGAAATGGCATAACCAATCTATCATACTTGGCATGGGTGATAGAAAGGTTATACCATTTATCTCTTTTTATTGGCACACACATCCACACACGCGCACACACACAAGAAGAAGAGAGTTATAACGTCGTAGGAAACTATCCTAAAAGACGTTAAAGATTAGGTTAGATGTAGACTTACGTTAAATTAGATTTAGGTTTATTTAAGTTAAATTAGATTAGATTTAGGTTTATTTTTAATTAGATTTACGTTTATTTATGCTAGATTTAGATTTACGTTATATTAGATTAGATTTAGGTCTCCATAGACTGCGATGCCTGCATGAAGCGGGTGAAGAAAGCCCTCAATGGAATATAGGGTATTGCTGCCTTCACTCATGGTGGGCTCCGTCGATCCAAAAGTACTGGTGACATGTCTTCAGAAGATAGGGAAGAAGGTAGATCTTCAGGGCGGCAAGAGTCACTACATCCCCGACACAATGACCATCTAGACAACCTCTAGTCATTCAACAGCAACTTCAAAGTTAGTAACAAGAGCAAGAACGGTCTAAAGGGCCAATTGCTGTCGTCAGATGTGGATGGAGATGAGGCAGCGTCACCGCCGGAAGTTAACTCTCACATCTTTAGTGATGAGAATGCAAACTCTTGCCGACTTATGTGAAAAATTATGTGTTAAATCAGTTTTAAGGTTCTTATAATCCGTGTTAGTTTAGTTCTTTGTTTTTAATATAACATAATTTACGTTAGATTTAGACTTATGTTATATTAGATTAGACTTAGGTTTATTTAGGTTCACACACACACACACACACACACACACACACACACACACACACACACACACAAGAAGAAGAGAGTTTTAACGTCGTAGGAAATTATCCCAAAAGACGTTAAAGGTTAGGTTAGATGTAGACTTACGTTAAATTAGATTTAGGTTTATTTAGGTGTATTGGTTGGTGACATATGACAAGCCATATGACAAGGGATCTAGCTACATCTTTAGTATTGCAATCCCAATGTGCTTAGAAAATTATCACAAAATACTAAGTGCTTGGTCTAGGTATAGGCATATTTGACCTACTCTTAAGGTGAATGAGATCTATTTTATTCTATTTCCTTTGTCCTCCATAAGTGGAGGGACAATAAAAAGAATGGCATAAAGCATGAGTGGATCAACACTTTGTGTTTTTAGCAAGCTCAAACTGTATACTTTGACAAGATGACCACTCTCACTCATATTTATGAACGCTTCCAAGGGAGTCGAAAGAGCACATGTCGTTCATCAATTTCTTTGGAGATGAGTTATAGTAGCCATAACAGATGGTAAAAATATTTAGGCATGCGGAGTATTGATGGACGCTCCCAGAAGAGTACATTTCATTCATCAATGTCTTTTAAGATGAGTTATAATAGCAATAACAGATGATAGAAATATTTAGGCAATCAGAGTGAAAAATCTTTAATCAGATGAGTCTCTTTTTAGGGGACTCTTAATCTCTCCTCTCTCTCTCTCTCTCTCTCTCTCTCTCTCTCTCTCTCTCTCTCTCTCTCTCTCCCCAAATCCACTTGAGTAGTAAATGTTGAATTTGAGCCTTTGTGTATATATTTGAGTCAAGAGGGATTGATCCTATGACATAAAACTCATCTCCATTAGTGCCTATGTGTGTTAAAGGTGACGCCTTGCCATATAATTGCGGTCAACAAAAATTGTCTTCCCAAGGGGCAGTGAAAGTACCACTCACAAAAGGCTAAGGTAAGGATTTGAACAGGGCAAAGACTTATAGTCATTAATTATCACAGAACTTTGGCCTTACCTAGGCAAATAACATTTTTTGAAACAAAGGTAGAGCATGAATCCACTTGGCAGAATCACAATCATTGATCATAAGACGATGGATGATGCAGTTTGCAAGCCAAGTCGTGCTAATTTGAACGAGGGAGAAAGTGCCAAAAATGAGACGCAATGGCTAAGCTTGTAGTGAGCGTACACACACACACACACACACACACAAAATAGAGTAGAAGCATGTACGCTTGTAGGATATGACACATTAGCGCACAAAAAAGCTTGAGAGTACTTATACTTGTTTCAAAGGTCTACACGGAACTGGAAGCCAACATCAATTATTCTGACAAAGTGTTAGTAGAGTTCATCATTGACCTCGACTAAAAGAGTGAGCATGTATGAGAGCCTCAAAGAGCATTGAGCTTCCTCCTCAAAGCAAGATCATAGACAAGGAGAAACACAAAAGCATCCACATCCAACCTTTCCGTGGTCTTAGTTATGGTAATCATTAAGCGTGGGTGGTATGCTAGTAGCACTTCAACAAAGAGATTGGAGGATGTGGGTTAGCCATTCATTATCAACAATGCTACAAAGGGTTCCATAGGTTTGGTCTCACGAGCCCCTCCCAATTTGTGTTTCGAAACGCAAGTTGGTAGCGCATGGTGAGGATAGGCGTATGAAGCGAGCAGCATGTTTCCAACAGGAAATGCCCAAAGAAATAATGTCGGAGACGATCGTAGGTTTGGGTCTCACGGGACCTTCCCAACTTGCGTTTGGAAACGCAAGCTGGTAGGGCTTGGTCAAGATGAAGCAAGGAGGGGGTTTGCTCAATGAAATGTTGCTAGAACCGACAACAACAAGGTGAGGCAAGGGAGGAGGTGGGAGCACAGAAAATATGGGAGGCGTGAATGGTACTACTGAGTCCAAATACAGAATCAAAGCCAAGCTTAGCTCTACAGCAACTACCACAACCCTCCCCCGACACTCCAATACACGTCACCTCCAGCCTACTCACCCTCGGCACCTCTCCAGCAGAACCCTCTCCATTTTTGTCAGCATGCTCCTTTCCACTGAATCTAGCAAGTAATAGGCCTTTGGAAAGCATGACTAATTATCAGGCTCAATAAGAATTATCACTAATTTTTTATTTCATGTGTATCCCATACTCCCCTCCATGAGTGCTTGATTGAACAAGGGTGCTTGAGAAGGATCAGTTCTTCTCCGATCTGACGAGCGGTCATGTTAGTGCATTGGTCTCTGCTGCATCCCTGCAACTAAAGAGAGGGGTGCACAAAGATGGAAACCAGCATTAATTTCGCCTTTCCAGCAGGTGCTGACAACCAGCCTTTTACCCGCTAATCAAACGCTGCCATTTTGCAAGTGGAGAGAGCAGCTGAGAAACATAAGACGGGTGTGGATGGAAAGAGAAGGACATTGTGAGCATGGCCGAGCTCAGGCAAGCACTCAATCGATAGTGCCATAGTGCACTTCTGACACCATTGTTAATTGCACAATATGATTGCAACCAGGCCAATAATATGAGAATCGTTACCAGCAAGATCTACAAGCACTTTTTTCCATCCTCGCCCTATAGTAGTTTATCAGGTTGGAAGTTGTAACTCCTCTTGGATGCATGCTTTCTAGTTCTTGGTTAGATGAAGCCAATATAGCTAGTTGTAGCTGCTTGCAAGAAGGTAAGATTTTTGTAATCATTCCAGGATTAAAAACCTTAACGTCAAGCAAAGTCTTGCCATAAATGAATGCAAAAATTATCGAAACCAATCCAAACTTGTAGAATATTTACAAGCATCGACCCTTTGATATGAAACACTGCAAGAACGTCGCACCACGCAGGTACAAGAACACAGACATTCAAACCCTTAGCTTGCATCACAAGAAGATTTAGAAATTTCTCATGTAGGAAAGCGGAGTCTTTTTTAGTGTTTTTCGTACAATGCATAACATCATGAGCTTCTTCTCAATGCACACCGCATACCTAGCTAGATACAATTGGGGGCGGGGCAAGGGACCACCGGCCCCCCCACCGGGCGGGCGATACTTTGCCCCCAATCGTACATAACTAGGTATGCAATGACTCCCTCACAGAAGCTCATGATGTTGAGGAAGTCAAAATGTGGGAATTATTGTGAGAATTTTTCCAAAACTTCTTGTGCATGCATTTCAACAATTTGAAGTTGCGGGGTCGATGAGGAGAAGGAGTTGCACTTGCGGATGCTAGCAACAGTGGAGTGCTTGCAAGATGCTGGCAAAGCTCTGATGCGAAAGCAAGCATCATGCCATGATAGAAGATGCTTCTAGGTCTCACTGATACAGAAAATCGAGAACAATGAAGACAAACATAAGCAACGCTTTACTACATGAATGGAGTTGTGGGCCGATGGCTTGCTAGTGTGTTAGAGTGGGTTCTCACGAGAGGGCCCTTGAGGGGGGCTTAATGATTTCCAATAAGAAGAGGAGAAACTTCCCATAGGCATGTCAAGAGAGTATACCTCCTATCCTTTTCCTCAACCATACCCTCGTGTTGAAGTGGTAACAAAAGAGAAATGAGACCTTGTGTCCAAGTATATGTCATTAAGCAATTTGAAAATATTGCCAGTTCAGAGGCACCCTGACATTTTGTGCAAGAAAAGCAGGTTGGATATATTGTTGGCTTCCACAATCATGCCAATTGAAGCTACAATTGGTGACGTTGATGATCATGAGCCATTACACCACTTCGTGAGGCATGTGTGTCCATAGCCAAGAGTTGTGGCCAGTAGATGTCCCATTTTTGCTACCAAAAAGGAAATCCTTGTTGAATAAAGAAACATGAATGGATAAGAGGAGGTCCTTGCATCTAGACTTGGTCTTGAGCTCCCCCTTGAACCTAGCAAAGGGAGGATCAGCTAAGAGGTTGTTGCAGCTATATATGGCTCACTCTACTCAACTTGGTCTCACCTATATATTTGTATCTTGTCCTCAATTTGAATCAGTCTTTGGGAGCGTATATAGTGTGTCTCTTGTCTTGTCTCTCTCTCTTTCTCTCTACATCTCAACATGGTATCAGAGCAGTAATGATCATGCATCGATTCAATTCATGGTGACAAAACAGTATGTGTATGCGATTTGCATGTAAGATTCAAAAATTGCTACAAATTTTATTTTTGAGCATTGATTCTTGTTAATTGTGGTTGTTTTGTGTTAAGAAGAATATGATTAGTGTTTTGTGTCACGTTTATTGCTAATCAATCTAATCGTTGATTACGTTTTCTTGTTGATGACACCCTGAACTTCATCTCAATTTTTCTTGCTGTTCTGCTCAAAATTTGGAGAAAGTAGCGCAATGGCACTTTTCATCCAAAACTTGTTCGTCTCCTCGAGCTCTTCGATTTGAGTTCTAGGTTTGCGTCAATCGGAGTTTGCAGCAGAAAGTTATGCTGTTTTTACTACAATTGAGCTTGACGCAGCTTTCTTCATCCTACTTCTTCGGGAAGCGTCCACGATCGTTTTCCTTATTTTGGCGTTAACTTTTTCGAGAATATTTAGCTTTTTGCTATTCATATTGTGGCCGTCAATCTTGCGTCTCACGCCACTCTATTTTGAGGACTCTTTTATTATTAACGTCTCCTTTACCCTGCCCTTTTTGGGTGACGTCTCTCACATCTTTGGAAGTTCCTTGAGCATCCTTCTTACGTTTATCGTTGACAGAACGCAGTCCTCATATCTCTCTCATTCTCAATTGCGGACTTCACCATATATGGTGTGCAAATTTTGCGATCTTATCTTATACGTCTTCTCGCAACAAGATATGGCTATGAATATTCTCGTCAACGGATTTCCTTCTGGCCAGCGTTCTGTTCCTCCTTTCCAAGGTCAAAGTTTTCTAGGCTGGAAAGCAAATATGTTGTTAATTCTTGAAGGCGATGAACTCTCCGATGTTGTTCTTGGAAATCGTGTTTGTGCCCCTCAGCCTATTGATACGGATAATGATAACATGCTTATCACTGAAGGACCTATATTTGAAGATTGGAATGTTGCCTATACGGATTGGCAACGACGTGATAAAGCAGCTCGTTGGTATATTCTTTCTGTTCTTACTGATTCCCTTTTGCTTGATATGTACGAACTGCCTACTTCCACGACGTATGGAAGTACCTTATTGCAAACTTTCAGAAGAAATCTGTCACAGAAATACTTTATTTGAGAGGGTTTCTTAACAAGTTACAATATGAAGTTGGTACTGCCATTACGGGACATATTGAATCTTTCAAATCTATTATTAATCAACTTGCTGTTGCCGGTGATCCTATTCCACAAAAGCAACTGATTACACTTCTCCTTGATACGGTGAAGGACGCTTCTTATGATAACGTTGTTACTATTCTCTCTAATAAAGATGGTCTTGATTTCAACCAAGCCTGCATGTCTTTAATTGAATACTCTCAACGTCAAGAATGTCGTAATGCTAGTCATTATACAGCTATGATTTCACACGAGGAGACTGAGTCACAACAGATGGAACGGGCTTTTTATGCTCGAAGGCGTCCATTTCAACGAGGAAACCGCAGAGGTGGCCGTCGTGGTAATATTTTCTCTCGTCTCAAATTTCCTAATAAGCAATGTTCTTACTGCAATAGAAATGGCCATACTGAAGATGATTGTTGGGCACGTCAATATGATGAAGAACACAATATTACCACAAAACAACCACGTTTATCTAGAGACTCTTCTTCTTCTTCTTGTGAATATTGTGGACGATCTGATCATCCCACTCATATGTGCTATAAGCGTCGATTCGACACAGATCGGAATAGAGCATATCCTGCTGAACATCGAAACAACATTGTACCAAAAACAAGCTGCGTCCTATGTTCAGTTGCTCCAGACAGAAACTTCATGTACGCGATGGATCACTTTTTATTGTCGATTCTGGTGCTACAAGAAATATGACATATCAGTCTAAGTGGCTTTATAACTATCATCCACTGCCAGTTCAACGTGTTGTTTATCTTGCTGATGATACTACTTGTCAAGTAAAGGGTATTGGAGACTTATATCTTGGTACCTTATCTTCTTCCACTCGAATTTTGCGAGGAGTATTACATGTACCAGATCTTCAACGTAATCTTCTTTCAGTTGCTAGACTTGTTGATCTTGGTCTGTTTGTTGGATTTGATCATACCAAATGCCGAATTGAGAAAGATGGACAGACTATAGCCACTGCTCCTCGAAATGGTAATTTGTTTGAACTCTCTCTCAACGATGCTGTAGCAAATGTTGTCACTGCTCTAGGGGATCATGATTGCAAAGTATGGCATCACCGTTTTGTTCATGCTGATTTCTCAAAACTCCTTGATCTTCAACGTCGTGATCTTGTTCATGGCATGGATCTTAAAGCCCATCCTCATATGGGAATTTGTGAATTTTGTGCTCTTGGGAAATACAATCGCAAACCCTTTCCTCTTTCAAATACAACTCATTCTCATGACATATTGGATCTTGTTCATACTGATATATGTGGACCTCTACCTTCTTCGAGATCACAATATCGCTACTTCTTTACTTTTATTGATGATTTCTCAAGGTATACGATAGTATTTCTACTTAGACAAAAATCTGAAGCCTTATCTGTTTTCAAACAATTCCACAAGGCTGCGGAACTTCAAACTGGTCGTCGCCTTAAGAATCTTCGTAGTGACAATGGAGGCGAATATGTTTCTCGAGAGTTTGTGAGTTACTGTGCTGACAGTGGAATTCATCATGAACACACTATTCCATATTCGCCTCAACAGAACGGTGTTGTTGAACGAAAGAATCGCACTATTCTCAATGCTGTAAGATGTATGCTGATTCATTCTGGCTTATCTCGTGTTTTTTGGGCTGAAGCTACTTTGACAGCAGTATTTATTCACAATCATCTTGCTACTACTGCACCCTCTGGTAAGATACCCATCACAGCATGGACAAGTGACATTCCTTCTGTATCTCATTTTCGAACCTTTGGATGTATTGCTTATATTCATGTTCCCAAAGAAACACGAACAAAGCTTGATGCTCCTGGTCTTAAAGTTATTTTTATTGGATATTCTGACACTTCCAAAGGCTACAAATTCTATGACCCTTCCTCCAAGAAAGTAATTGTGAATCGTGATGCTACTTTTAACGAACAGCTTATGGGAGGCTCATGGTCCATGGATGATTCTGATGATACTAAATCATTGCTTCAAGCTTTTCCATTTCTTTCAGAAGATGAAACTCTTCCTATAGAGCAACTTTCCTCTTCACAACCATCCATTCCGAATGTTGCCAATGATGATATTGATATTTTTGTTGATCTGCCTATTGATTTTGAACATGGCTCATGTCATGTTTATGATGACGATATTGCTGATAATGCTTTTTCTACTTCCGAAGATCCAATTACTTATGATGAATCTATCTCTTCACCACAAAAGGATCAATGGCAAGAGGCTATGGAAGCAGAGTACGATTCTCTTATCTCTAAAGGTACATGGATACTAACTGAATTACCTCCTAGTCGTACAGCTATTAAATGTAAGTGGGTGTATAAGACAAAAGTAAAAGCAGATGGATCTTTTGACAAGTTCAAGGCGCGTTTAGTTGCAAAAGGTTATTCCCAAGTAGCTGGTGATGATTATCAAGAGACTTTTTCACCAGTTGTTCGCATTACAAGTGTTCGAGTTTTATTGGCATTTGCTGTTCAATTTGATTTAGAAGCTCATCAAATGGATGTTGAAACTGCTTTTCTTAATGGTGACTTGGAAGAGGAAATTTGTATGGAACAACCAGAAGGGTTTGTTATTCCAGGTAAAGAAGACCTTGTTGCTCAACTCCATAAGGCACTATATGGTCTCAAACAAGCTTCGCGAGCCTGGTATACAAAATTTGATCTTTTTCTCACCTCTAAAGGATTCATCTCTTGCTCGTCAGACCCCAACTTATACATAAAACGCCAACGTAGCGGTTTTGTGATTCTTGCTCTTTATGTGGATGATACCATCCTTGTTTCCAATGATTTGGGATTTCTTCAACAAGTGAAAAAAGTTATTGTCTTCTGCATTTGATATGGTGGATCTTGGAGAGATTCACTCGTGTCTTGGCATTCAAATCCAACGGAACCGTAAAAAATATATTTTATTCCTTCGACAGTCAAAGTTTATTGCAGATACTATTCAAAAATTTGGTATGGAATCTGTACATTCAGCCAACACAGCTTGTCTTGCAAGCTCTACGAAAAACACTTCTGACAATGGTGGTCAA
Source organism: Adiantum capillus-veneris (assembly GCF_014529385.1). Lineage (NCBI taxonomy): Eukaryota > Viridiplantae > Streptophyta > Polypodiopsida > Polypodiales > Pteridaceae > Adiantum > Adiantum capillus-veneris. The sequence continues at coordinate 31,410,178 of NC_140951.1, forward strand.
CTTGTCACAAATCAACCTTATGCTAACTTGATTGGATGTCTTCAGTTTGTTGGCATGAACACTCGTCCTGATATTCTGTTTGCTGCTAATTATCTTGAACAACATCTTGGATGTCCTTCTCTTAAGCATTGGTCTGCTGCAAAGCGTGTGTTGAAATACTTGAAAGGCACTACAGATTTTGGTTTAGTCTATCGACGACAACTCACATCGGATTCTATGCAATCTCTTTCTCTTTTGGGTTACACAGATGCAGATTGGGCAAGCTCACATTTATCTATGCGATCTACTAGTGGAAATTGCTTCTTTATAAATGGTTGTCTTGTTTCTTGGACTAGCAAGAAACAACGTTGTGTTGCAGTTTCTACGACTGAGTCAGAATATATTGCAGCATCACTTGCAGCTCGTGCGTTGATTTGGCTTCGACAAATGCTGGTTGATATTGGTCACTCTCCTCTTTCTAGCACACCCTTGCGGTGTGACAACCAAAGTGCTATTAGTCTTGCAAAAGACTATGTTCAACATAATAAGTCAAAGCACATTGCTGTCCATTATCATTATGTCAGGTATGAAGTACGCAAAGGAACCATTATGGTTGAACACTGTCCAAGTGACCAGATGATTGCAGACATTTTGACCAAAGGCCTCAACGAGTCACGTTTCATCCTCTTGCGCTCGGAGCTTGGAGTTGCTTCGACCTCACTCTTTCTAGATTAGCTTCTTTGCTATTGTAATAGCTTTGTATATATGACATTGTAATCTTTTAGGTACCATGCACTATGCACACTCCACATTTGCACATTGTGATCTCTAAGTCACTTGAATATTTGTACATAGATGCACAATTCACTTTCACATCATCATCGCTGGTTCATATTTTCACATTGTATAGGGGCTTGGGTTTTTCCCTTGAACTCCCCAAGGGTTTTTTCATCCAAAGCTAGAGACCTTTGTTTGAGTGGGGGTGCTGGAGCTATATATGGCTCACTCTACTCAACTTGGTCTCACCTATATATTTGTATCTTGTCCTCAATATGAATCAGTCTTTGGGAGCGTATATGGTGTGTCTCTTGTCTCGTCTCTCTCTCTTTCTCTCTACATCACAACAGAGGTGAGGGTGTGGTGTAGGGTGCACAGAGAAGAAGAAGAATATATGTCAGTAGCCAGATTGAAAAAGAAAGAAAAGAGAATTTATTCTCACCTGGCTCTACCAGATTGTGTTTCCAAATGCAAGTTGGAAAGGGCCCGTGAGATCAAACCCTTCAAAAATCAAGATTGTTTTGAATTTTCACTCGCACAAAGAAGGCACGTATGGGATCGATGACCAGGTGAAAATAGATTAGGGTCCTGGCACATTCAAGCCACGCATAAGATGAGATTCTCTTAGAATATTTTCTCAATGCATCGGTAGGTGCTCAATGCGTTGGTTTGTAGACAATGATGGTTGCATGAAGACAATGGTGAAGAGAATTTAATCACTCAAGGCATGGATGTCGTCAAGACAAGGTAAACAATAGTTTTTTGCCTGTGACTTACAAGCTCAGTAGTAGACAAAAGAAGGTAAGAACATGGGAAATGTGTTACTATATTAGTGATAGCATTTCAAAAAGATTAGAAAGTATCTTTTAGTTAAGCCAAGAGAAAATGGCTTTTGTCATCTTTTACATGAAGTCAAACTAGCTGTGATCCTGTACTTCTATAGTGCACCCTTCATTAATAGCTTCTTCTAGAAGTAAGGGTTTTAAGTTAAATGGTAAAAGTTTGGTGAAAAAATAAAAAGTCTTTCTTATTCTCCTAAACATATCTTAATTCTTCATTTTATAATAGCATCAAATAAAGAGCTTACTAAGGCTTGAAAAAGCTAGTAACCACTCCAAAAATGGGTGCTTTGTTTTCTCTTCAATTGCTTTAATATGTAGCCCTAAGGAAAAACAACCATTTAATATAGTGCATACATGTAGATATAGTATACAAGAGAGAAAATTTGTGTATAGAGACCATGTACAAGTAGCAATTTTTTTTTTAATGAATGTATGCATAAGAGAAAAATTTTTTCAATAACCCTTCAAAAGTGATAAAAAATTCCATCCCTCTATTTTGTTTGATCGCTATTTGTCCCTCGCTCGCTTTTCACCGCTCATTAAGTGATAGCACCCATTTTTATGCAACAAAACGTAAGAAATGACTGTTTTGATGAAAATGTACTTGTCCATAAACTTTGGAGGCTTGGTGTGACCAAAAGATGATAAATTTTACAAGTTTCTTATTTTTTCCATGTGTAGTAGGCCTTGAATTATAACCTCATGAAAGGATTTTACAAAATGAGTGGATCTACTATGGTTTTGGGGGTTTTTTTCAAAAACCTGAAAGGACACTTTTATGTCCTGTTACGTTACCAACCTAGTGTTAAACTTCATTTCTCACCTTGAAAAAACTCTAGCTCTAAGCTCTCTTTGCATCTTCTTCAGGAACGAACCCATGGTAACGTCTACTGATGCACTTCTCACACAATTAGAAAAGGTAGGACTTGCAAATCGAGCACATGAACTACTGAGTGTGTTCAAGGGGACAATTGACGTGTAGGCCAGTGCCAACCTTCATGCAGAGTCATTCAGAAGCTTTCTTGACTACATGGTGTAGCACATGGAGGAATATGCCATAATCTTTGAGGAATCCGACATGGCGTGGTTGCCAGTGGATTTCTTGAAGCATCTCTATGCGCCTGACAAAAACTTCCGGTTTAGCTTGTTGAGGTTTATTAAAGGCCTCACAGAACGGGACTTCAAGATAGAGGATAAGGATGATCTCATGGATTTGGGCATGGGGTGCATAGGCACCCAATTTATTTCATGGGACATGGTTCTGGCATTACTTATGCTTGAGGGCATGGACAAGGGAAAATCAAAGGAAAAGGTCAACCAAAGACCTCCTGTGACCATTGTGGGGGAATCAAATGAAGTTATCAAAAAGATAAATGAGCAGGCCGAAGCATCTATGGCACTTGTACTCATGCAAGATCCTAGCTCCACTGAGGAGGAAGGTCGAATGATAGAGGGGGATGAGGTGTTGGAAGAGATCCCGGACCTCCAAATTCTCACTTTGCATCCAGTGGTGGTGGATGATCATCAGCTTTTGTTCCTTGATGCATTGCCAAAACGTTAGGACTCAGAGAAGATGAGTCGCTTGTAGTGCTTGCTATCTTTGCGGGCATGAAGGATCCCAGTGGGAAGGAAGAGAAAGTCCATTTTCAAATTGATTTCAAAGACCAATATCTCCTTGCAAGCCTCTCTTTCCTCCCTAGTCAAAACGAACAACAGTTGGTGCAAACATTAGCAAGTACACTAGTGGAAATAAAATCATGTGCCTCTTTCTACGAAAGCGTACCAGAGAGTGCTTTTCATCCACAAACCATTGATTGCAGTTGGTAGAGATGATTGATCTAGCATCGATCTTACAAAGAAATATATTGAAGAGATGAAACTGAGGTAAATAAATCTGAACCTGGTAGAATTTCTAGTATTCCTTACTACAAGTGTTAATATCAATTAAAATGCTTTGCAGATGACTAATCATGTTGATAAGTTCGCAATGCCTATTGGGTTCGCGCAATGTCTCCACGGGTAGAAATAGTTCTCTTTGGAACTACCTGAGCCATCTGGGGCCATCGATCCTTAGAGTTTCTCACACATAGTTCTCCAAGAATGATTCTCTAGAGCTGCTAAAGTGTAAAGCATTAGGTGGCATACTCATTGAAGATTCTCTCACCTTAAACGCTCACAAATGTATATTAGTGGACTGAGAGGCAATATTGTACGCCTTTACACGCAAACACCCAGGCTCAGTCCTCTCCCACTGTGCCTTGAGCCTAGGTCATGGGTTGACAAACCCAGAGGAAATTGTAAAATCCCTTGGTGTCATGTAAGCCATTCGTCCATTGCCCAAAGATGTAATTCGTAGAAAAACTAATCGACCATGGTGTAATATTTGAATCAATAAAGAATAAATGTTTTTGTCAATGATTTTGTCACCATTCAGTACTTGTTTTTTTATTCATATTGTTGAATAATTTCCATTTTTGCCCGCCGAGGCACACACGTGCACAGAACCTCGAACATGTAGCTAGCGGGCGGCCGTGAAGAGCGTCTTGGAGATCAATTTACCAAACAGGGTGACGAGGGGGGCGTACGGGGTCAAGAAGGTCAGCGTTGAGAGAATTTCTTCGTGCGGGCCGTGGCGTACAGGGACTTTTATGCATTGTCTGACCCCGCCTGATGCAACCGATGTGTCACATGCCCTTCTTGAACCCGTACGCCCCCCTGTCGCCCCGTTTCACAAAATTATCTCCGAGACGCTCCCCCCGACCGCCAGGTGGCAACATGTTCGAGGTTTTGTGCACGTGTTTGCCTCGGCAGGCGAAAATGGATCCATGGTGGTGAACTTAAATCAAACATATCCAACAATTCAAATACTTATAAAAACAATGTACAAATTAAAATTGAACAATTGCTCGGAATGGTAGAAATTCGCCAATTGATATTATAGAGAAAGATTACAAATCTCATGAAGAGAGAGTACATGGGATAAACTACATCTTATGAACAGTACAAGAGGTACTTGAAATTAGCGACGCTCGCAGTGCGACGCTTAAAAGTGAAAATCCACGGCGTCGCTATGGGTGGTGCTATTGTATTTGTTACATAGAGACGCTTATAGCGACACCCATAGCAACGCCCATAGCGACGCCGATAGGGATAAAAAGAAAACCAAGAGCGTTCAAAAACACAGATCTCATATCTAAACCATTTGGACCTCTTAGAGGTTCCAACCAAGGAGCACGAAGATCCTAGAAGTGCATTTTTTTGCCCCCAATAATAATTTCTTTGATGGGGGAACGTATTAGGTATTTTCCTAACCCAGTAGGTCCCTGGGCGGAACCTATGTTGGCACCGAGATGTTGGTCTCTAATGCGGAAGGTAAAAGATTGAGCTTGAGAAGCTTCTGGACTGGTGGGACTATAAAACTCTCTAGGATATGCTGTGTTGTTGAACCAGACGAAACATCAGGCAGTGAAGCCAAATATGGCTAGAGCTCCCAAGCTGTAGGATAAATAAGCCTCCCCGGACCACACAAAAGCTCATACATAGGCTTCTCTGATACGAAGTGAGCTACTTCAAATAAATTCATAGCTCCAGCCCAAAATACAATCAGACCAGCATGAGCTACGTGCGTTAACCCTCTACGACAGACGTTGTATTATTTATTTGGTAGAGTCAAGTATCGGGCTTGTCGGTCCAATAGGAAAAGGGTAAGAGTGATCGTCGATGAGAGGCGCACTCTAACTGGAACATTCAAGGGACTAGTTGGCTAAGCATGGGTGCCCAACTGTGAATGGGGCGGGCTCATATAAAATTCAACTAAACCTAAAATTCACTTATTCTCTCATTTGTGCAATTGAAGAGTGCTCTTGCTCCATCTCCATCTTCTTTTTCTTCATCTCCTTGTGTGTGTGTGTGTGTACGCGTGAGAGAGAGAGAGAGAGAGGAAGAGAGAGAGAGAGAGAGAGAATGTGTGTGCGATCAAGCATTGCGACGGCAGCAGGACAGCAGCGAGGCGGTTGAGCGCGGCATAGCAGTGTCTCCCTTTCATTCGAGCATTGCGACGGCAGCAGGACGGCAGCGAGGCGGTTGAGCGCGGCGTAGCAACGTCTCCCTCTTCTTTGCAACGAGGAATCCTCCACGACAACAAGCGTAGAGCAGTGAGTGACACACCATCGCCATCTTTGAGATTACTAGTTTAGGCTTGTTGTGTTCTTGGAGCCATTTGTGGCTCTCACACAGTGTATCGGCAAGTTCCTTGCATTGACACGTGCGACATACGCGCACATTTTTGGCGCCGTTGCCGGGGAATGCCATACACTAAGCTTGAATGGCACTCTGTGCTTCTTTTGTGGTGCAATTTCAATTGTAGGAAAGGTAGGAAAGGAAGGTGTATGTGTTGAGAAGAAGGATTTTGTGTTGCTACTGTGTATTTCTTTGTTAATGAAGTTTTGAAAGGTTACTGTGTTTTCTCTGTGCTAAGGTATTAGTAATAAGGTTGTTAGTTTTGTGTAATGTAAAGTACAGTAAGTAGGAAGTAGATATGTGAGAGTTAATGAAGTGTGTTAGTGTGTAACAGTAGGTGTATTAGTTGTGAGTAGGTAGGTAGAGTGTGTGTGCTCGCGTGTAGGCCGCGGCGACCTTATCCCAAAAAAAATAAAAATAAAAAATAAAATAAAGGTAGGACCGAGATCGGGAATATCTCCCAGACCCAATCCCAAGCTCAAACTCAGGCTCAGACCTCAGTCGCCCTTTAAAATTACGTATTTTATCTTCACACGTAGCTAAAAATCGACTTTTTTGAGGACCAGCGGAGCTTCAGGTGACCGACCATTCTGCTGTAAAGCACACCATGACCCTCTGAGAGATAGGCTCATTTCAAGCTATCACACACTTTACTCAAGAAAACGATCATTAAAAAACATTAAAAAACAAAAAAAGAGAGAGAAAACGGACGCCTAAAAAAGTAAGCGGTTAACCTTCGAGGTTATTCGCCAACGCTTGTAGGGTGCCAAAGGCACATGCATCTGTGCTCTGGTCATGTGCTAGAGACGAAACAGCTAGAGAGAATGTCAACTTATGCGAGTTCTCAATATCACCTACCTTAGGTTCCGAGCCCTCGACGGGGACCCAAGGTAGTGCAAACCAAGACCCGAACATAGCAGCTACTGACTCTTTCTCTGCCTACCAAGTCATGAAGGGTTTCCTAATGCCTAATCCCGATAGCTCAAGCCAAGACATGCATGCCACGGGCCTACGGTCCGGGCCGAGCGTGCTTAGCCGCTTGAATGAAACCTTTAGTATAGACACTCCCTCTGAACATGGAGCTAATGATGTAAATGAGGGGGGTGGGGAAGTAAATTCTCCATTCATGACGAACGTTGAGCCTATGCACTTAGATAATGTGCACGTGAATACTTCATTCACTTCACCTCCTGACTCTTCAGATCTATTCCCCTCCGAGGTCATATTACTTGATGGTAGAAGCCTTGTTGAAGTGCAATAGGTTGAGCGGTATATCCTTGGAGCGAGGGAAAAGGAAATTGAGAGCCTTCACAAGGCGGAACAACGAAGAGAGTTAAAATCGAACGCTCCTATGCCAATATCTTTGCTAGGAGAGCAATCGAATACTCTTGACTTCGCAACCGCTAAGGGTCAACCCCTAGAAAGCAACATTGCCTCTAGCTCAAAGGACACCCCTAGCACCTCAATTCTAGATGGAGTGTTCTTAAATGTGAACTGGGAGTACGAACTACAAATGGAAACTCTGACCGACCTATACACAGGTCACACCTATCATGTGGGTTGGTTAGATGTCCCACAATCCACAATGGGTGCTACTAGTGTGGAAGATCAACAACAAAGAGTTTGTGAGGTCATCCATAGGGTGATTGAGTTAGAGAGATAGAACAAGGGGATCCACATGCCTTCAACGGGTTTATTGAGATTCTTGGATACAGGGAAGGCTAAACAACCAACCTTATCGCAAACGGAGACTCCCTCAATAAGTCTGATGGATCCCCCATATGTTGTTTTGCCAGGGGTCTCGATGCAATCTGAGCCCACAAGTGATAGCTTTACCTTTCCAAGTCTAGCTCATCTGTCCCTTGATGACACCACGGCTACCATGCCTACCCCAATGATGGGCATGCCAAGAAACACACCATGGACTTCATTTGTTAGTAAAGCCTTGCTACATGGTAGCTGAATGCCTGCAATAGTACCTACAAGTGTGTACCAATCCTATGGGTCATCGCACTCATGTAGTCCCTACCCCTCACATTGTTTCAACAACCTATGCTCCACAACCACAATACTCAAGTTCTTATTTCCATGGGACTATATCGGCTAGCATTAGCATGTCACATCCGACGTCTGCTATGCCTAGGGCCACACGTATGAACTTTGAGCCACCACATGGCACAACACCATACCAAACGTGGAACCCAAGGGCTTCCTATGTGCCAAGCCCAATGCCATTACCTAATCCACATGTAGTCTCAGGAGCGCTTTCACCCACGGTGCCTGCTCACTTAGGTGACTTGGCAACATTCGCTCAAGCTATCGGTCGATCTATTACTCAGAATATGTGTAAGACACCTGATAGAGAGCCTAGAAGTAAGGCAACACAAACAGCCAAGCTCACACAAAAATTTAGTGGAGACGGGGATGTGAGAAAACATATCAAAGTGTTTGAACAAATATGCGATTCTTTAGGAGAACACAATGACTTGAATAAGAGTAATGCTTTAAGCCTAACCTTAAGTGGGAAGGCAAGGGATTGGTATAGAACCCTAAGGGTGGAAGAAAAAAGGATTTACCCTACTCTTAAGAGACTGTTCTTAAGAGAATACATACGAGAGGGAGTGCTTTGGGGTGTAGCCTCTCATCTCCAGAAAGCCCAACAAGAGGAAGGAGAGTCGGTGAGAGACTTTATTAGTCACTTGAAGCATTTGAATTCTCGTTGTAATCCCAATGAACGCTTCAACAATAACCAATTTCTTGATAAATTCATTAGGGGATTATGACATGAGGATATATACAATGGCCTAGTCATTAGAGGTATCACCACTTGGGAAGCAGTCACCACCAATGTGATCCAATTGGAGGATAATTTAATGATTCAAGGAGAAAGAGTGTCTGTTAAGCCTAAATCTATTAGCTCGCAAGCATGAGGGCATCAACCAATGACCCTAAAGCCTATTTCTAAGGAGCCAAAGATATTTGAGATGACTTTAGCAGATCTCACCAAGGCTATTCAAGAGAGTCCTAGAGACAATCGTGCTCTGCAAAACAATCATATGTATCCAAGAAGGGATCAATAATGGTGCTCAGTATGCTATGGACCGCATACTACCAGTGAATGCCCTACTTTTGGAGTAAAATTCAATGGGAATCGCAATGCCTGTGGGAGGTATGGTCATCAAGCTAAGAGTTGCATAGTATTTAAGTGCTCAATGGCCAATAGACCAACCTTAGCATGGACAGATACACCTCGAGTGCCTGCATTGATGTCGGCCCCACCTCTTGAACAAACAACACAACACATGGTCCCTAGGGCCCAAAATGTTGTTCAAACAACACCCTTACCACCTCCAGTGCTAGGACCGCAACCACCACATCTGAGAATCAATTTAGTGAATCAAGTGGGTTGTGAGTCATCTATTGCTTGTTTGGAAGGCTTTGAGAAAGATATAGATCCTAATATTGCCTATGGGATGGACGTGCTTGAAGAAAGTCCACAATACTATATGGAGAACTATTGGGGACAAGTCAAACGTGTCTATCAAGTAGCTGCTCTTGTGGAAAGAGGCCAAAATATCAATTACACTTCTGAGAGACCACCTCTTCAATGCTATGAGTGTGGAGGTCCACATCGCATAGCAGAGTGTCCTGTTAGGCTACAAAAGAACGCCACACTAATGCAAACCAATCAAGCAAGCACGTCTACAATGCCGATACTCATGTGTAATGGATGTGTCATAGATCATTGGATTGCCTAATGTCCAAATAATCCAAATGCACCAAAGATCATGCCATTAAACTTGATTGAAGTTACCGAGGAGCCATCACAAAGTACGCATGTGGTACCAGTAAACGTACTCACACGATCAATGCTTCAAAAACAAAATTATATTCATGAGTAAAGAGACACGAAATCAATTGCCCAATCTCATTAAAAGAAGAAAACACGAAGGAAGAGATCGCAAAAAGCAGCGAAGTCAGACCCCAGTTCAAAGACCAACATAGGGACTGGTGACAAACCCGCATATATGAACGATGCTGAAGAGGATTCTGATTCAGGTGAAACCATGGAGACCAAAACGACCACGAAGATAGAAACCAACAAGGAAGATCTTCATGAGCGCTCACAATGGCCAGAATCCAAGAAGAAGATAGGAACTTATCCAAACCCTACAGAGGAGATTGAGCGAGTCAAGCAATTAAAGAGTTTGGTAGAAGATACCGAAAGGGATCTAGAACCAGCACCTAGGCAAATCGAGATTATAGACACCGTGTTCCCTACGCAACACAACCTCACTAAGTCCATAGACCCTTAGCCATACCTAGTGTCGTCCAAGAAGAAAGTGACTTAAAGTCATGGGAAAGTGGGCGTATTCACTTCTTGATGGAAAGAATGTTTACAGAGGGACTACATGATCCTATCGAAGAAATGGAGATCCCATCTTTCCCACGTCAAGGGAGTGAAGCCCAAAAGGTGCCGTTAAACATTGCCAAATTGATGGATGTCATGTCTTCAGAAGTTAGAACCACCATCATGTCCAAACTATATAAAGACCTTGAGCTAGTCTCAGCTCTTCGAGCCTTCCTCAATGGAGAACTGAAGTTTGGGCTACCACAATTTGCACAGATGGATGGAGTTGGGGAGATGCCAATAGAGGAGGAACTCATATTAAAGTCAACTAGACCTAAAATTTACTTGTTCTCTCATTTGTGGAATTGAAGTGTGCTCCTGCTCCATCTCCATCTTTTTCTTCTTCATCTCCTTGTGTGTGTGTGTATGCATGAGAGAGAGAGAGAGAGAGAGAGTATGTGTGATCGAGCATTGCGACAGCGGCACGAGGACGGCGAGGCGGTTGAGCGCGGGGTAGCAGCGTCTCCCTCTTCTTCGGCGAGCAATCCTTCATGACAACAAGAGTAGACCGGTGAGTGACACACCATCGCCATCTATGAGCTTACTAGTTTAGGCTGGTTGTGAGCTTGGAGCCATTTGTGGCTCGCACACAGTGTATCGGCAATTTCCTTGCATTGACACGTGCGACATACGCGCACAACGTGGGCACCAAGAAATTTACTAGCAGACAGATTAATCAATCGGGCGTTCCCCGCCCACCAAGCAAAACCCGTGGTTTCCTGATCGCGACCACCCGGCGAGAGTGTTCCATTAAAGAGCGTTTCACGGGGTAAAACCTCCTCAGGGAATTCAAGATTTTTGTGAGGCTGATCTTGAGCTACCATCCAGGCATGGATCCCTTCGTTTAGTAAGATATTATTTGTGTAGAAAGTCTCGAGCTCAGGATCTTCTCCTGCACGAATTTCTTGGTAGACAAAGTCATACGCGTGCAAATTTATGGCGAGACCAACTACTCCGATAGCACTCATCCATAAACCCGTCTCACTGGCACAAATAACATGAAAAATGTAACCAACGTTTGTTGGAAAAGCCACACCAGATATTTGGGACCAGAAGTGATTTGCAGTTACCATTGAATAAGTCTCTTCAGACTGAGTTAGATTGAATGCCCAAAATGTGTTTGCACCATTGCCGTCTTCAAAGAGAGTATTTTCAACTGTAGCACCATGAATGGCACATAGGAGAGCAGTGCCCAGAACTCCTTCAACCCCCATCATATGAAATGGATTCAGAGTCCAATTATGAAAACCTTGAAAAAACAAAATGAATCGGAAGATAGACGCTACATCGAAACTAGGTGTGAAGAACCAACCGGGTTGTTGTGTGCTCTCCCCGGCCAGCCTCACCATTAGTCTCCCAAGGAGGCCAAGTAGCACCATAAGATCTATCACTATCTCAAACTCCATCAATATACGTCAATGGCACAACAAACAATATAAAACGGTTCTTGGGTTCTTATGCAACCAACAAGGAGGAAAAGATCCTCAATAGAAAATCTATTTTGTTCATCATGGAAAGCATGAGTGCGAGATTTCAAAATGGAGGTGGGCAAGAAAATTGTTCAGGAAGTTTTGGTACAACATGTCTATAGTCACTCCGATGTGATTGCTAATGGCATAGATGTCTCATTGGCTTATCAGCCTCGATCCAATTGTGAGTGTGTTCATAGCCTTCCATGTCTATTCTTTCTTTTAGACCTTGTTGTTCTCTTTATTTATTTTTTCTTTTAAAGAGGTAGAACAATATTATCAGATCAATATCAATTTCTCATAAGGTCTTCATTTGTTTCAGTAGTTAGACTAGGTGTCTATTAAATTTTGTTGTTGCAATTGTAGATGTCTATCCTTCATCATACGAGGAGTGGGAGCCAGTGGAGTGTATTATAGGTCTCATCTATGTAACCCACGCTTACATTGGTGTTTTACAGTATGATGGAAGAACTAGAAAGAGTCTTGCAAATGAGGGAATTTTCTACTGTGAGAATTTCTACCAACTCAACCAAAAAAATAAAAAAGGTAATCTGGTTAAACTCCCTCTCCCTACCAATTGGAGTTGTATTGACTGGACAGCCTCAGACACCACCATGTGTGAAGCTCTCAGAAGCAAGTTGTTTAGGGATGTGTAGAGGTCCCTCTGAAATTCAGTGCCCACTTAATTGGTAAAGATTTCTAATTTTTGTCCTTTAAGTGTATTTGTGAAACTATTTCACACTTGCCACATACATGTTGCAAAGATAATGCTGGTATGTAAATCTCTAGATGCTTGCTTCTATGACAAGCTTCTCGATAGAGGGTGATATGTTAAAGAGGTGGATGACATACATTGCGAGGTTTCACTGAACACTTTGGTGGCCAAGGACATGATTGGCACATAGTCCCTTCTCATCTCCTTCTAGTACCATCGCTCTCATTTCTTACACGCTACTCTAAGTTTATTCCTATTGATCAAGAGTTAGTAGGCCTGGAGAACAATGGTGTCATAGATCTGGAGGAATTCAACAAAGAACTCAACCTTGTGACAATGGTCACACAATAAGAGATCAATGCAACCTTCTGCAACTTCCGTACAACAGCGTGGACGAGTCTGCAGAGAATGAGCCCTCAATGTTTTATTTCTTAATGGTAGACGCAAAGTAGTGCAACGACGGGAAAAAGAGATTGTATGTGAGGAACTAATTCACCAAGTCCAAACCGTGCCAATGTAACTTGAATGAATCTATATTCATGACGTCCATTCCAATGTTTCTTGCAATTTGGCTATGATATGATTTCCACAATTTGGTTATATCTTTATTTCAATTGTAAGATGAGGTCTTTCTCACTACCTATGTCCCTTTGTTAGCTGGTAGCATGATTACTATATATATTTTGAACAACATATGCAGAGTTTAATGCATAATATCTCTCTCTCTCTCTCTCTCTCTCTCTCTCTCTCTCTCTCTCTCTCACACACACACACACACACACACACACACACACACACACACACACATTTCCATGGCACCACATTGAGAAGTACAAAGAATCATATTAATTTAGATAGCTAGCATTTTGGAGAGTATTTGTAAGTACAAATTTTGAAACAGCCCATGCGTTGAAATACAAATTCCGGAGATAAGGGATCAAAACGTCCTCTAGATAAAAGTCATGATCATGACCTTCAAATGAGGTGGGGGAGAGAGTGGTGCCCGGTGGATCTAGCAAGCCCTTATGAGGTGTGTCATCTATCAACAAATTGTTATATCATCATGTGGTACATGGATTTCGAAATAAGGTTTATACTTGGGGGTTCACCTTTCAGTACTCCCCTATATAATGTGCGTACGCGGGATATTAAAAAAACCCCTCTTTTAACATGTTTGAATGAATAAAATGACCCCTTATTTTAAGAAAATTTCTTAAAATTAAAGGTATTATTTTTTCAAATTTGAGAAAAACTTATAGATTTTAAAAGAAAAGGGTACATTATATTCTTAACAAAATTAACAGATAAGGGGTTTTACAAACATGTCTTGAACGCATGTGATATGGTAGTTTTACACATAGTGAACCCCGTGAGGGGAGAAAACAAAAAGAGAGATAGATAGATGAAGAAAGTAGAGAAAATATGAATTAATGAAATGTTATATTAAGATTTAAGATTAAGTTAGATTTAAAATTACATTTAAGATTAGGCTAGATTAAGATCAAAGATTAGGTTGGATTACATTTAATTTGTATTTAAAATTTATGCTAAATTTAAAATTAGGTTAGACTTAAGATTATGTTAAGATTTAAATTAGGTTAGACTTAAGATTATGTTAGATTACATTTAGGTTTAGGTTAGATTTAATATTAGATTAGATTTTGGTTTATGTTGAGTTTAAGATTAGATTAGATTATAACTTGACTTGCTGCCAATTATAACTCGTCGAACTCTGACACTGGCTAACAGGAAGCAATTATGCAACCCAATAGACGTATTCACAGGCGCCATGTTTTTTGGTGATATAGCGGTTGAGGTCCAGAGAGGCCGAGGCGCGAGAGGGTGATTTGGGGGCTATGCAGGACGTGGAGAGGACGGGGTCGTCCTGTAGGCTGACATTGGAGCAAGAGTGAGAGAACTCGCAACGTTTCATGAGCGCATTAAAGGGCCCACCCTTGCAGTTGTGGCAAACAAGCTGGCCTCCATTGTTGAACACCTTTTCGTTGAGGTAGATGGTACTCTCGTGCATTGCCCCATTGGCATTCCTGTAGTTGGCCCTCAACCACTCCCCGCCCACAGACAGCCTTGCATTCTTACACAGTCGGCTGAAGTTGCCACCTTCCCAAGCGCACTATGCATTTGCAACTCAATCATGTTAGCATTACTCTGAAACAAAGGCACCTCTCTCTCTCTCTCTCTCTCTCTCTCTCTCTCTCTCTCTCTCTCAGCCTCTCAGCACGACTGCAACAACATAACTCACCTTTGCTGCAAGTTAGAGCTACACGATACACAAGAAAAAAATTGCCTTACATTTAGGTTTAAGTTAGATTTAAGATTAGATTAGATTTAGGTTTATGTTGAGTTTAAGACTATATTAAATTTATATTTATGTTAGATTTAATATTAGGGAAAGATTTAAGATTAGATAGTTTAGATTTAAGATTAGATTAGATTTAGATCTAGGTTAGATTTTAGGGCATGTCAATGAAGGGGGAGTTCCAGTTAAGCCCAAGGCTTTTCCAATAGAGTAAACACTAGGTACACAACAATATGTATATTCCCATCAGAATCTAACACCTATTAACTCACCCATTAACCATGTTCAAGTAGCTCAGAATCACCATATGTTCAATTATGTTAGATTTAAGATTAGATTTTGGATTTAGTTTTTATATTAAAGTTTACCTTCGAGATTACAGAAAAAAATTAGAGTTAGACGAACGGTGAGCCCTCTCTTCCTCACTACGGATGCAAATTAAGTTGGAAAGCTTTCAACGGCATGATACTCAAATTGGAGGCCAACATGTAATATGCTACATAATCCCTTAAACAAAGATCTGCTATGAAGAGATGTTAAGATGCTGTGAATTGCTACATCTAAAGAAGAGTCAAAGGGGTTTTTTCACTACATGCACTATCATGTAGACGTGGGTGTGTAGTTTTCTTATACCCACAAATATAGGCATTGACCAATAAAGACGAGATTATAACCCGATGGTTCTGATCTCCGTGCACCTCTAGACCGAGGTGTGCCGGGATCGAACATGACTAGAGAATGTGAGGTAGTTTACAGTGTGAAGAGAGAGAGAGAGAGAGAGAGAGAGAGAGAGAGAGAGAGAGAGAGAGAGAGAGAGATAAGACGGAGGATGCCAATACTAGGAGATTAAATTTATGTCCAAGCTATAAGGTTTTTACATTAATTATGAGTAGTGACGAGGATGTGGGGCCACCCAACCGAAACATCTATCTCTCAACAAGGATATTATGTACCCGTAAGCCTCTCTCTCTCTCTCTCTCTCTCTCTCTCTCTCTCTCTCTCTCTCTCTCTCTCTCTCTCTCTCTCTCTCTCTCTCTCTCTCTCTCTCTCTCTCTCTCTCTCTCTCTCTCTCTCTCTCTGTGGCATTATATATAGCACGCGGTGACGGGAGAAAAGCGAACCCCGAACCCTCGACGGCCTCTAAAACACCGGGGACTGAATGGAGCGCCTCGAGCCTGTCATGGTAAAGCAAGCAGGGGGCACCACCTAGCTTCAGCGGCTAGGACGCAAACAACACACCACCATAACAAAGTTTTCATCCAAGAGAAATGGATGCTTGGGAGCAATGATGAAGAGGAAAGGGAATGAGATCAAGTGAGAGAGAGAGAGAGAGAGAGAGAGAGAGAGAGAGAGAGTGAGGGAGGGGGTATAGCGGCTTAGTACTTAGGCACCACAAAAGGATGGCGAATCCACACACCCTTCACACATACACAAGCTCACTCCAAACACAAGACTAGGTGGCGATTCCGCCCACCTCACATGGGCAAAAAATTACAAGAAAACATACTCACAAAAACTCAAGCTTTATTTAGAGAATAAGGCGATGAAATGGGGAGCATAGGGTAGGGAAATGAGAAGGGAGAGCGTGGTAGAGCACATGGTGGATAGGTGGGAGTCGATGGCGAAGACTCGCACGAGGGTTACGGCCATAATCCTTCATTTAGTTTCCCTTCATCTTCCATAGCCCAAGGGTGTAGAGGTCATGCTCAAGACAAGCATGGTGATTGCGGTGATGGTGACGGTGTGGGTGTGTGTGTGTGCACTAGGCACAAACAGTGTATAGTGTGTTCTTTGGTGATGTTGTGTGTCCTTAGTGTGATGGTGACCCCTCTTTATATAGGGGAGGAGAGGGGATAAATTCTAGAATTTAGAAATGAAGAAATCATTATCTACATAGGCCATGTGACTGTGGGCCCCACTTGTCTGCCTGTGTGTATATGTGACAGAACAGCAGTCTCATGAGAGAGAGACTAAGAGAGAGAGATGGGTTGATGAAAAAAAGTGAGAGGTGGCATGGAGAATAAAGTAACTACAAGAGGGGAGAGAGGGGATTGTGTTCAAAGGTGAATCTGTGTGCAGATGTGTGTGAACACAAGAAAAATCAGGTAACCACCGGGTGGGGATGGGTCTGTGGGCATTTTTTTCAGTGAAACTGAGTGTGTGTGAGTGTGGGGGAGGTTATTTAGCTACAAGACAAGAGACATGGCGCCCTTTAGAGAGAGAGAGGGGTATTTGGGTCATGGGATATGATAGGAGAGAAAAAGAGGGGGTGGGGTATACTATTTTGGAAGATAGGGTAAGTTGCATGTGAGTTAGGGTGCATTATTGGTGAGTTATAATACATTATTGGTGAGAGGTGGGGTAGTTTGAGGGGAGAGAGAAAGGAGAAAGGACAAGGGGAAGAGAGAGGGGGTTGATATTTTGAGTGGAGGAGAGGAAAAGGGACACCCGACGGGGCAACAGTGAAGAAAAAGGAGGCAAGGTGGGGATGGGCTACCCCGCAGGCATGAGGTGGCCTATTTTACCTTTCTTATATATTTACATAATCATACTTTATTTTTTTTTCTTACTTTTTTCAATGCCTTTTATCATTCCCTCCCTAAGAGGGGTTTTCATGGGGTGGGGACGAGAGAAGAGGGGTATGGGAGCTTGGCTTGTGAAAAGCCCCCATCATTAGCCCTCCCCTTTTGGCTAGAGGCATTCATGTCTCTAGATCATCTGTTTGATCATTATCGTCGGAGGTGGCGGCTGATGGTGTGTCCTCATCTGGAATGTCAATTGGTGGAGCCTGGTCAAATCAAAGAAAATAAGGTTTAAGTCGCCAACCATTTACCCTGGTTTTATGAAGTTTTCCATTAGCCTCCATAAGCTGGTAGCTTCCAATGGCATACTTTTTCCTGATGATGAAAGGGACTTCCCATCGGAGCAGGAGTTTCTTATCCTTGCGCGTGTCGAAGTGATTGTCATAGCGGAGCACCAGCATTCCTTTCTTCAATTCTTTTTTCCAGAGATGCTCATTAAAGCTAAGCCGTCTATGCTCTGCTTGTGCTGCATAATAATTTATTGCTACTTCTCTGTCCAGCTGTAGTCTTTCCAAGTTGATGATGTGATCTCTCAAATGCAGGTTGGGTTGTTGAAGTTGGCTTGCCATTACTCTGAGACTTTGTAGTTGCACTTCAATGGGCAAGATTGCTTCCTTACCAAATACTAGATGATATGGTGTGAATCCCAAGGATGTACGAAATGAAGTTCTGTAGGCCCATAAAGCTGGTAGTAGATACTTATCCCAGTCTCCAGGATGATTGTTTACCTACTTGGTAATAATTTTAGAAACCATTCCATTTACCTTTTCAACTAGGCCATTACATTGAGGGTAATATGGTGAAGAGTGCCTCCTTGTAATGCCCAGATTCTGCATTAATTCTCCTACCAAGTCTGCTGTGAAACCTAGCCCTCTATCAGAGATGATCTCTGAAGGTGTGCCAAACCTACAGCATATGTGCTCGTAGATAAATTTAGCTACCTCTACCGCTGTGATTCTAGTGGTGGCTGTAGCATCTGCCCATCTAGTCATGTAGTCGACCCCCATGATAATGTAGAATTTTCCTGAGTTGGCCCTAGGTAATGGCCCAATGGCATCGATACCCCATTTTTCAAATGGGCCATATGAGAGAATAGGTGTCTGTGGTTCAGGCATAAGTGACCTAGTGCCGGCCTTTTGACACAACTTACATGTTTTGCACCAATGGTGTACATCACGGTTGAGGCTAGGCCATATGAAGCCTGCCTGCAATATTTTCCTACTTGTTATGTCTAGGGAAAAGTGACCACCACAAACCCCGTCGTGACAGCTAGCAATTACTCCCGTGATTTCGTGAGAGAGAGGGACCTTCCTGAGTATTTGGTCCTTAACCTTACAGTACAAACCATCATTGATGAGTTGATACCTTGTGGCCTTCCGCGTCAGCCATTGCTTCTATCCCTTTGTTAAATCTGATGGGCATTCCCCTGTTTCCAAAAAATGCATGATGTCAAGCAAGGCATCACTGCCTTGAAATAGAGGGAGCTTTAGTTTTATTGCTCCAACCACCACTTCCTGTAGTCTTTCACTTGCTAGGGCATCTGCTTCTTGGTTTTGAGCCCTTGGGATATGTTGTATTTGAACTTCTTCAAAATTACCCAACAAGGTTTTTACACCACTTAAGTGAGTCCTTAAACTAGGATTCTTGCATGTCCATGCTCCATTTACTTGCCTTACCAGAAGTAGAGCATCCCCAAATACATTAAGGCATTGTACACCTTGCGAGACGCACCATTGTAGACCCTTGGTTAGTGCTGCATACTCAGCTTCATTGTTAGAATGTGAATCTAACACTTGGCCCAATGAAAATAGCTTTGTCCCTTTGTCATCAAAGACCACTATGCCTGCAGCTGCTTTGTCGGACGCTCGCTTGTAGGCTCCATCAAAGTAGAGAGAGTATGCTCCTTCTACCATCGGTGGTACTGGAGGTAATCGGACTTCTCCTTCCTTAGATTGCTTCTCCTTCCTTTCAAATACTTGGTAGGTCATGAGTCCCCCCAAACTTGCCCTTGTCGTGCTTTCTACCTGTACCGTGTAGTCAAACTCTTGCAGACGAACTAGCCATTTAGTAATTCTAGCAGACACATCCATGTGCTGTACAACATAGGGAAATATTTCATCCGTGGTTAGAATCAAAAATTTCTTAGGAACCAAATATGACCTAAACTTTGTAGTTGCAAATCTAAGAGCTAGGAATAAGTGTTCCACATGGGTGAAACCTTTCTCTCCTGCTGTCATCATTCGACTAGAGAAGTAGATTGGCCTCATGAAAGATGTCATCGTATCCTTTTGGAGTAGCACAGCCCCCAATGAGTCATCACCAACACTTGAGGTGACATAGAATTTTTCATCCCACTTAGGTGGTGAGATAGTTGGCAGAGTGGCTAAGACCTCCTTTACCTTGTTGTAGTGATGTTCGCTTTCCTCGTCCCAAGTGAAAGTTGATCTTTGAGTGAGTTGTTGCAGTGGTAGAACAAGTTGTGATAGTAGATGTATGAATCTACTTAAGTACCTCACCTTCTGTAGAAAAGAGACCAGTTGACGTGCGGTCATTGGTGAAGGTAGGGCTATGAGTGCGGACACCTTACTTGGGTCGGCATTGATACCTGTTGTTGAAATTTCATGGCCTAGTAGAATGACTTTACTCTCCCCAATGTGGCATTTATCCACATTTAATTGCCCACCTAGGCTCTGCAACCTAGCCAAACCTTCAGTTACCTTTTCTAAATGTGAAATACGGGAGCCATATATACAAAAATCATCAATGAACACTCTTATGGATGTTCCAAAAAACGGTTGAAAAACATATGTGACATATCTTTGGAATGTGGCAGGTGCATTTGTGAGACCAAATGGCATACCCCTGTATGCAAAACAACCCCATGGCGTGATAAAAGTGGTTTTTAGCTGATCTTCCAAGGATATACGTATTTGAAAGTATCCAGAATAACCATCACAGACGATATAGCATTCAAAACCCGCTACTTCATTCAGAATTTCATCCAAGAAATGGAGAGGAAAGTGGTCTCTCTTTGTAGCTTCATTTAGTGGTTTGTAGTCAACATAGACCCTCCACTTACCATTCTTTTTAGGCGTCACCACTACGGGTGACACCCATTCTGAGTTTTCTACAGGATAGATGAATCCCGCCTCCAGCAGTTTCCTTACCTCGGCCAAGAGTGCCTTTTCTTGTATGAACCCCAGTCGTCGTAGCTTTTGCACAAATGGTTTTACCCCTTCCTTCAGCTTAATATGATGTTCCACCACTGTAATGCCTGTGATTCTTTCATAGTTATCAATGAACAGGTTAGGAAATCCCATCAACATTTGCAAAAAACTATCTTTCTCCTCAAGTGCTAATTCCGTAGACAACATACCCTTCAACCTACTTCCTCCTAGGCCAGGTGATTTTCTCTCCTCTTCATTGGGTTTCCCTTTTGGTGATGGATCACCAGTTATGCTTACCCTTTGTGGATCCTTCATAATGATACTCATCACATCAATGGAACTGTCACTTTCGTCGGTGGATGTGGTCTCCTCCTCAGAACTGGAAGATTCGCTAGTGGTTTCATCTGCCGATGATTCCAGATTCATTTGCTTCTGCTTGCCAATCCTCATGTCGTAGTAGATTGTCTCCCCTTTCTTACCGGTCATGCGTAGAAGGCCAGTACACCAGTCCTGTTTTGCCTTCATGGCCATCAACCATGGCCTTCCCCAAATTAGTGGATAGCCCTCCCCCTTAGTAAGCATTACAAAAACATCTACCTCTACCTCAGTGTTGAAAGCTTTTATTTTCAAGGCACTTACCACACCCACACACTTTACTTTTGCGTTGTTTTCCATCTTTGCCTTGCATGGAGAAGGCCTGTCAACCTCAAGCCCTAATCGAAGCATCATAGCTTTGCTCATTACACAGATTTGTGCACCTCCATCAATGTAGGTGTTTCCAACCCTCTTTCCTTTTATGTTTACGTCGACAATTGGAAGGATGTCATCCATGTTGCATCCCGAAATTGCTTCGGCTACCTTTGTTTTGGAGCTTCTTGTACTTACCATTTTAGACCATTGTCGCCTTACTTTAGGTACAAGATGTAGCAGCTGTGGCCATGTAATCTTCGGTCCTTGCTCTGCCACATCCAATGTTAGATCATAGGGCTTAGAACTTTCCCCTAGCTTGAAGTCGGTGATGCCCAATTTTCTTCGCGGCCTGGATGGCCTCTTGCTAGTTTCTCCTCTCATGCTTCTCTCATCATCTGATTGTGTAGCCTTCTCCCTCCTAGCTCTTTTCACAGTCATGGCCTCAAGTGGTTCTAAAAAGGTTACCTTCTCCTTACCCTTGTCCCTCTCCTTTTCTCTGGGTGGATCCACTACTACGGCTTTTCCTTTCTCTTCTAGCCTTATGATGTTTACAGGGTGATTAGGTGGTGGGGCTGGTGGAAGAGGTGGAATGGATGCTTGTAGTGGTGTCTGGGGTGGACGTAGAATTTGTGTTGGTGGGGTTGGTGCTCGGGGTGGGGGTGTTCTTTCTCTAGGGGGTGACAATTGGTTCCTCCTACCTCCTCTATTATAGTTTTGTCGTGGTTTGGGACAGTAGTACATACCGTGACCGTCTTCTCCGCAGTTATAGCAATGATACTCCCTGTTTTGTCCTCGTGCTCTTCCAGGGTCTTTATCTCTTTCTTGACTCCTCCCTTGTTGTATTAAGTGGACAAACAAATTCTGCAGTTGGTCAGTAATATGGGCCAACATATCTTGTTGGTCATCTCTTACCCCAAGAGCCGGTGGTGGTGGTATGGTGGTTGTCATAGTTGCTGGTCGACGCGATGTTCCTGCTTCTTTTGACTCGGTTTCTTTGGCTTTCATTCACAGCTTCTTGTCCTTAAGCTGGCGAGCAATCTGAACGGCTAACTCGTACATAGCCGGGAATCTACCTTTCACCTTCTCCTTGAGAAGCGGCCATAAGCCATGCGTGAACAGATCTTTGTTTAGGAAATCGGGTGCGGCTTCCCCCCTTGCCAGTGACTCAACCCACCGTTCCCACAAATCAACAAATTTGGACTCATAGGTGGCATATTCTAAAAGACCCTCCTGCTTCAAGTCTCTCAACTTGTCCCAAAACTTTTCTGAAGTGGTACCTCCGCCAAAGCGCCTCTTAAAAGCGGTTTTTAATGGTTCTCAATCATCCTTGGTTGCTTGTGGAAGTGCATTGTACCATGATCTAGCTTCTAGCTTCATGAGATGCTTAAAGATTCTAACCCGGGATTCATCCGTATCTTTGTTGCTCACTACACATGCTACTTCAAAGTCATCTAGGAAGTCTGTTACCAAATCCTCCCCCTTATTTCCTTTAAATGTTGGAAATGCTACACTTGCCATGATTATTGAGAGAGATCTAGAAAGACACACTGCTTAACTTGCAAAAGTTTTTTTCTTCTTTACAAGGAGGCGTGTATACCCTCTTATACTAGGACATAGATTAAAACTTCAAACGGTACATTGCCTTGTACCAAAGGTAAGACAAATGGTTGATCTGATGCCAGAACCTCAAAAAATCGCTCCCCACCCAGCATGGTGTCAATGACGTGCTGGTAGTGAGCCTTCAAATCCAGTATTACCTTGATTGAGCGTACACGTGTTGGTATGTGTGATCTGTCTTGAGGTAGGTTGTACTGATTCATGTGAAGCTTAGAGGTGCTTAGTCACTGTCCAAGCTTGTGGGAGAGGGTGGTGTTCTTTCCTGAAACAAACTCAATAGATCCCTAGTTTCTGTAGTGAGAGTGTGAGCCAATGATTCCGTTATCTGTGCTGCAGCATCAGGTGCGACTTGAAAACTGACTGTGATAATTACCTCGGTGACTTGAGTTACCCGATTCTCAAAGTACAATAGTGTTGATTCTCTATTGTGTAGAGCTCCTTCCATTTTGTTGTTGTGGGTTGGTTGTAGGTTGCGGACATGGTTTCGACCTTCTCCTTCTTCTTCTTGGCACTTGGCCTATGTATATCCACTGGGTTTGGCGTGTTGGTTGACTCTCCCACTGCAAATCGATTATCGTTACGCCTGGCACTCAAGCTTCGATGGAGATGCGGAGTTCGTCTAGTTGTACTTGGAGCTCTTCTTCTTCTGTCGTCCAATCAGCAAATCCTGCTAGCCATTCATCCATTCACAATAGTTTAGGGGTTTCAGTCTTGTAAACTGAAGGGTTTCATGAAAAGATCCTCAGTGGGAGCCCCAAATGACGGAAGCAAAGCAAACCCCGAACCCCCGACCGCCTCTAAAACACCGGGGACCGAATGGAGCGCCTCGAGCCTGTCATGGTAAAGCAAACAGGGGGCACCACCTAGCTTCAGCGCCTAGGACGCAAACAACACACCACCATAACAAAGTTTTCATCCAAGAGAGATGGATGCTTGGGAAAAATAATGAAGAGGAATGGGAATGAGATCAAGTGAGAGAGAGAGAGAGAGTGAGGGAGGGGTTATAGCGGCTTAGTACTTAAGCACAACAAAAGGATGGCGAATCCGCACACCCTTCACACATACACAAGCTCACTCCAAACACAAAACTAGGTGGCGATTCCGCACACCTCACATGGGCAAAAAATTGCAAGAAAACATACTCACAAAACCTCAATCTTTATTTAGAGAATAAGGCGATGAAATGGGGAGCATAGGGTAGGGGAATGAGAAGGGAGAGCGTGGTAGAGCACATGGCGGATAGGTGGGAGTTGATGGCGAAGACTCGCACGAGGGTTACGGCCATCATCCTTCATTTAGTTTCCCTTCATCTTCCATAGCCCAAGGGTGTAGAGGTCATGCTCAAGACGAGCATGGTGATTGCGGTGATGGTGATGGTGTGGGTGTGTGTGTGTGCACTAGGCACACACAGTGCATAGTGTGTTCTTTGGTGATGTTGTGTGTCCTTAGTATGATGGTGACCCCTCTTTATATAGGGGAAGAGGGGGGAGAAATTCTAGAATTTAGAAATGACGAAATGATTATCTACATAGGACATGTGACTGTGGGCCCCACTTGTCTGGCTGTGTGTATATGTGCCAGAACAGCAGTCTCATGAGAGAGAGACTAAGAGAGAGAGATGGGTTGATGAAAAAAAGTGAGAGGTGACATGAAGAATAAAGTAATTACAAGAGGGGAGAGAGGGGAGTGTGTTCAGAGGTGAATCTGTGTGCAGATGTGTGTGAACACAAGAAAAATCAGATAACCACCAGGTGGGGATGAGTCTGTGGGCACCTTTTTCAGTGAAGCTGAATGTGTGTGAGTGTGGGGGAGGTTATTTAGCTACAAGACAAGAGACATGGCACCCTTTAGAGAGAGAGGGGGGTATTTGGGTCATGGGATATGATAGGAGAGAGAAAGAGGGGGTGGGGTATACTATTTTGGAAGATAGGGTAAGTTGCATGTGAGTTTGGGTGCATTATTGGTGAGTTATAATGCATTATTGGTGAGAGGCGGGGTAGCTTGAGGGGAGAGAGAAAGGAGAAAGGACAAGGGGGTTGACCTTTTGAGTAGAGGAGAGGAAAAGGGACACCCGGCGGGGCAATAGTGAAGAAAAAGGAGGCAAGGTGGGGATGGGCTACCCCGCAGGCATTAGGTGGCCTATTTTACCTTTCTTATATATTTACATAATCATACTTTTTTTTTCTTACTTTTTCCAATGCCTTTTATCACTCCCTCCTTAAGAGGGGTTTTCATGGGGTGGGGACGAGAGAAGAGGGGTATGGGAGCTTGGCTTGTGAAAAGCCCCCATCAGCGGGTACAATTTTGCGAATGATAGAATGTTATCCGCGTGCCATTGTGCACACAACGGCTCAAGTTTTTTACCAAAACATTACTTATTTTCTCTCTCTCTCTCTCTTTGTGTGTGCTCTCTCTTTCTAACAATCTCTCCCTCTCTCTAGCAATCTCTTACAAGTTCTTGGTCTCTCTCTCTCTCTCTCTCTAAGATTGCTCTCTTTCTATCTCTCTCTCTAACAATCTCTCTTTATCTCCCTCTCACTCTCTGTAAGATTTCTCTCTCTCTCTCTAAGATTGCTCTCTTTCTATCTCTCTCTCTAACAATCTCTCTTTATCTACCTCTCACTCTCTGTAAGATTGGTCTCTCTCTCTCTCTCTCTCTCTCTCTCTCTCCTCTCTCTCTCTCTCTCTCTCTCTCTCTCTCTCTCCCCCTCCCTCTCACTCTCTCTAAGATTGCTCTCTTTCTACCTCTCTCTCTAACAATATCTCTTTATCTCCCTCTCACTCTCTGTAAGATTTCTCTCTCTCTCTCTCTCTCTCTCTCTCTCTCTCTCTCTCTCTCTCTCTCTCTCTCTCTCTCTCTCTCTCACACAGAGTGGAATTATGGTGCACGGGAACAATTTAGAGACTGATAGAATGATATTCACGTGCCATTGTGCACACAAGGGGTCTAATCTAAACCACAAACATCGGGACAAACTGTGAATATGATACACGTCAGACGTTTTAGCGCAACGTAGGCTCGTCTCAGCGTGCCATTGTGCAAACGCGTCAAATTTTTGGAGGGTTGTCATTTTGGCTTGTTTATCAGTCCCAATAACATGCCATTTCGAGTTTAGAATTCACACAAACATCCACAACACTACTCTCTGTCTCCTCTCTATGTCTCTCTCTCATACTTGTAAGTATATGTGGACATCAATACCCTCTGCGTTGTCACCTTGTGCGCTACTCTCTGAGCTGTTGTCCCTCTCTGTCTCTCTTTCTCTCTCTCCATGTCTCTCGTGATGGATGTTGACACTATCCTCTTCGCCATCTCTCTCTCTCTCTCTCTCTCTCTCTCTCTCAGGTGCTACAATAAGCATGCCAATGAATATTGTGCAACCCATTAACTGTTAAAGTGACCTCTCAATCAAAATTATACGGTGCAATAAATGTCCACTATTTAATTTTATCCGTTTGACATGTGTAAAGCATGTAGTTATTTTTCGTGCATGTCGGCAACGGAACTATGAATAATTTGTTTGTTTGAGAGAGAGAGAGAGAGAGAGAGAGAGAGAAAGAGAAAGAAGGTTCTGCACATTTCACTAGGTTGAGAGAGAGATTTCACTTAGGTAGATTTCAAAATTTGTCAATGAAATTACACAAGAACTTGTACACACACACACACACACACACAGAGGGTGGTTGATATATATATATATATATATATATATATATAGAGAGAGAGAGAGAGAGAGAGAGAGAGAGAGAGAGAGAGAGAGAGAGAGAGGTACGCATAAATAGCATCTTGAAGGTTGCCATGCCAAGCCCATGAAAAGGTAACCCCTATGATTTTTCTTTTCTTAAAGGCACAATTTAATGTACATTTTGAGAGAGAGAGAGAGAGAGAGAGAGAGAGAGAGAGAGAGAGAGAGAGAGCTTGCAATTTAGGAGAAATGTGTTATCAAATTCAATAAAAAGGTTAAATGCTAATGTGTCCCACAAAATGAAGAGGTAGAGGGTGGATCCAAGAATTGTCTTAGGTGAACAGGAAGCAGAAGAGAGACCACCTAAGTTGCTGAGAGGCTCATTAATGAGAGACGTGAACTTTTCTCTATCTAAAGATACATTTCTTGGAGATGATGTTGTCGGGACAGAGGAACCCCCCAATGACTCAGAAGCTTCAGAATAGGAAGAAGTGCCTGTAATCCAAAAGCTTCAAGTGACTAGCACCAAAAAGAGAAACATTGATCTTTCTTCTGCCAGTGAGCCAACTATAAAATTTAAGCAAGGGGTTGAAAATCCTGCATGTGTGGATGAAAGAGTTTTTGATTTTGCAGTATTTGTAGGAGTTGTTGAAATGTTCAACAATGTCTCTTCCATCTTCAATGCCCCATTCATTTTGGACGACCTTATAGCTCAGCACACCAATTTTTTCAAGTCCAAAAGAGACAAGTTTGAGCTTGAGGTCCGCAGGGGAACGATTGTTCTTGCTGACATGGTGGTGGTGCAACTAAAAGATTCTGATTTCACAAGATGATCATACAAGAAGTACGATCAGCTGTCTATTATCTATAGACCCTCACGGTGTCGAATGCACGAACGAGGTTGCAAGCTAATTAAAGAATCCTTTGGGTTCCTTCTACTCTTAAATTCTCTATTTGCTAGTCTATTGAATGATCCTTTAGAGGTAATGGATGAGGAGGATCTACCACCCGATGAGGACTTGGAGTCCAATGAGGTTCTTGAGATTGAGGTGGATATTAATCTTGAGGCAAAAGCTAAAGAGGTGCAACGAAGCAAAATAATTACAGTTAAAACATCTGACATCAAACTACCTTTAGATGTCCCTGGCTTTAATGATAATTAAGCCACATTGATGCTTCCTCGACTACAAGACTTCAAATTTGGTGAGAGATCATACATTTTCCTCCATGACTTTCAAAGTATATTTTCTATAAGGG
This sequence comes from Adiantum capillus-veneris, assembly GCF_014529385.1. Classification (NCBI taxonomy): domain Eukaryota; kingdom Viridiplantae; phylum Streptophyta; class Polypodiopsida; order Polypodiales; family Pteridaceae; genus Adiantum; species Adiantum capillus-veneris. Next base: position 31,437,926 of record NC_140951.1, read on the forward strand.
AGGACTTTGCACTTGCCACACTCTCCAAATTTCAAGAAGGGAGGAGTGGATTTTTATCTGATAACAGTAGTGACAACGAGGCGATGGAAAGCTCTAGTAACCCGATGGAGTGCCTCAAACTCTGCTTTGACAAGGCAGAAAAGTATAAAGAGACACTCCCAGATGAAGCCACCTTCCAAGCTATCAGAAACAATCTCAGGCCATCAACCAGTGTAGAGGGTTGCTTTACGCTTCCCGCACAAGGGTCCATGATGTCAGTGGACCTATGGAAGGATGACTTATATATGCAAGATGAGAGCTACATGGTAAGCCCCCCCCCCCCCTCCCCCCCCCAAATAATAATAATAATAATAATAATAATAATAATAATAAATAAAAAAAATCTAGCCGTCATTGTCTGCCCTTCACGAGCACTAGAGTTTTTGAATGCCTCTACTCGTTTTTTTTCTCTTTGTTGCAAATTCCTAATTGCTTGTGCTATTGCCGAACATTCTAATACATGTTTTTGTTGCAGCCGATGAAGGATTCTGCGATAAAACCACTGAAACAACTCTTTCAAACTCTTTGCATTATCTCGAGAGCCACCATGACGTGTGTGTCTGAAATATGCATTTCTAGCCATGTAATGAGACTTTTCCAAGCCTTTGGTGTTCCATATGTCTGGGTTTTCATACTTTTGAAGAAAGTATGGTAAGTGATTGAAAATGATGTGATGCAAATAAAACAAGTTGTCAAGAATTTTAAACAACCTTTTAGCCCTTATCATTTTAAAGGGTGCGTTAACAATGCCATGTAATGAGTAATTTGAGTTTCAGTCCATGCTGACCTAAATGCTTTCTTTAGTAGTTGAAGGTTCTGCTTAAACTTATTTAGATCATTGTGTTCACTCATCTTTGTCACACATCTAAAATAGCACATCGATGGAACGCCACACTTCACCTTGGCATTGCGAGTTGTGGGTTCTTGGTCCTTCACTGCCATGTGGAGAATTTTCCATTGTTGAAACTCAATTTTACTGACATAAGTGGACTAACATATCCTTCCACGCTTGGTTAGCTTCTTATATTTGACGCCTGTTGGCTTTGATAAAACACGACGTGCCTTGATCCCACCAATAGATGGTTTGCAAGGTACATCTTTATCATTGGTTGACCTTTTCTCGTCCCGCTGGATTTTCACATTGCCCCCATGGAGACCCATCTCTGACAAAACTAGTTCAGGTGCCGCTACCGCAATCTTCTCTTCTTTTGAGTTTTTGATTTTCCAAGAAAACCCAATGTACAGATACACCAACTTCTCCACAGTTTTGCAAAGAGCATGCATTGTACAAATGTGGACATTGACAAGTGGAATACCCACAAGTAGGTGGAAATTAGGATCCTCATTGTGGCGAGTAGGTTCCTTTCTCCACCATTTTGGATCCATCATCTTTGCAAGCTCCATACAATACAAGAATGGAGCCTTTACCATAGCACGTATTCCACAATTATACATATACTTCAGTGTTTTAAGGTAACCTGCAAGATGCCATTGGATCTGAAAGTCTCTCCTCCCATTGACAACCAACACCTTTCCTTGATTCATTAGTTTATCAATGATATGAAGGATAGGGATTTGATGGAATACCCAATATAAATTGTCGTGGTCTTATTTATTTACCTTTAAGATCAAATCTGTATGAGACGTTAAAGTAAATCCAAAATTAAATCTCAAGAGGGCTCATCAAAGCTGAAGAGAAGGTAGAAATGCAATAGTTGAAAAGCACCAAGCCACCATATGTTTGTTTCCATTCGAACACTGAAGTATGAAGGATCATCAGTGGGGCATTTTGAAAGATCCTTCTTCATCAATGTTATTGTGACTCGTTCTAGGTTATTCTTTTTTAGGATCTCACACTCATCTAGCTTCAAAAAAAAAAAGCAAAATGCCACCTATCTCTTCAAATGTTACATCGTAAAACTCAACCATTCTAGTTTGCAACAAAGTGAGGTCCATGAAGATATTGTTGTACTCATTGTAGGTTACACTTTCTCCTTGAGATATATAAATACCATCAATATGAAATGGACATCCAATGAAATTTGTCTCTGCATGGTTGAGTTGAAGTTTCTCTTTTGAAACACTTTGCTGCTATTGGTACATAGAAGTTTAGACTTTATTCCATTCTTCACAAAAATGGAGGAGATAGATTGTTGAATAGATGCGTACCCCCTCTTACTCACACCAAGGGAATCAAATGTGCCTTGTATTTCACTTGGAGGCACTACACTCTTTGTAATAAAACGGTCAGGAACATCCCGCTGTAAAACCTTATACTTTTTGTCATGCATTATATTGTTTATGAGACCACTTGTTGTCAAAGGCTTCAACTGCTTTCCTACATTGGCCTTTGGATCTATGTTTTCTTTGTCTGGGTATATAGCATGTCTACCTGGAAAACATAACAGACATAAGAAAAGCCAATGTATAATTGAAATAAACTAAAAGGTTCACAATCCTCACCTCAATGCTTGGATTATTTTCTTGAGACGTCTAGAGCCAACCTTCAAGGTTTCAAGATTCCGTAGTCTCTTCTTTTTCACACGAGCACTTAAAGGCTTATATCTTTCCTTTGTAAGCTACACACTTTTTCTTGTAGTACATATATTTATTGTGTGCACTCCAAACGGGTTTTTTGGTCCTCACAATGCAAAGTAGAAAGTCGTATAATCTCATTTTCTTGATGATGAACCATGCTTTTTTGAATTTAGGATTTCCCAGTTAGAGCTTTGCAGTAGCCAAGTACACCATGCTCTCCGTCACCTGCAAAGGTCAATAAAGTAGTCAGATTTACAAATGTAGGGAGGCATTGGTCATAGGATTCAAAGGATAGAGGGAGCCATTTGTCCATAAATCTATGTGTTTTACTCCTTCTACTATGAGTCTTGCTTTCTCTGTGTGTGTTACTGTTGTGTTTGTTTTACTTTGCTTGCATAAAAGCTCATATTCAGCACTCAAATCAACGTGTAGATGATATTTATGACGTTTAGTGAGAAGGTTTGAGGGGGTGGATGAAGAAGCCATGACTACACATTCAAGAAAATCAAGAAACGAAAGAGTGTAGCACCATTACTCTCTAGCCTACCTACTGCATACATCATATGAAAAAGAAACTCCCTCCTATATGACGAGGTGCATTCAGTATAACTGAAAACAAACATACCATCAATCATTACCGCCGATATGACTCTGTCAAAAGAATCCATTTCAAAGTGCACTTTTTGAACGGTTGATGAGGACACCTTTTCTTTTACCACACCAATTTTTGAGAGAGAGAAGGCAAAAGTTTATATTTTCTTAGAAGGCCCTCCAAATTACCTCCCAAATTCCCTAGACTCTTTCATCTAATCATCCAAAATCTTTGCAGATTCCTCCCCTCTATCCCCTCACACTATCGCACACATGAAGAAAAATTCTCATGATACTATGGGGATTTGAACTCTCCACCAATTCCGTTATAAGTGACACATCTCAACTAGCCAACCCAACATACTCACGATGTTACTTGATGTTGACACTCTCACCATAAAAAAAAAAGAAATTTTCATATTTCTCCACCCGCAATTAACAATTACTTCATGTTGGCATCCCCCCCCCCCCCCCCCCCCCCCCCCTGCCGACCCCCAGACCCCAATTCGTTCCCCCTTCCTTTGGCATCTTTGTAGATTTGCTTAAACACCCCATTTCTCAAAATCGTGCCGACGGAAAAGAAATGGAAAAAATACAAGTTAGCTATAATTTTGTTGTCATGAAACACTAATTCCAGAAGCTTTAACCACCGTCCACCATTGCTCTTAAGAATTTCAATCTTTACTCTAAGAACTTACTAAATACAATTACTATTATATTATCTGGATTCACGAAGGAAAACAAAGTATCCATGTTTTGCGCCTCTGAAATTTGTGGATTATCTCCCTCTTTGCCTTGCTTGCTTCTAGCCGTTCCTTCAATCTCTCCCCAGTATTTTTCCAAATGTGATCACCTTATATGCATGCATTAAAGCTGCTAGCAATAGACGGCTAGCATGCCAAACATGGTTTACTCATACATACTTGTACTACTCGATAGTATATTCACTAGTATGGCCGGACGCCAAAGCGGCAGCCTCTCTCTCTCTCTCTCTCTCTCTCTCTCTCTCTCTCTCTCTCTCTCTCTCTCTCTCTCTCTCTCTCTCTCTCTCTCTCTCTCTCTCTCTCTCTCTCTCTCTCTCTCTCTCTCTCTCTCCCCCTATTTATCGCGTGTGCAGGATCTTGTCTTATTTTTGGACTTTAGCCTTCAACTCGCAAATGTCGACATGTGTAAAAGGCTCGCACTTCCGCCATATTATGCTAGTATAGATTTATCTTAAATATAAAAATGTAGTAAACGTTATCTCTGCACGCCTCAGAGACCCTGCATGTGGGAGCTTATTTCTTGCACGAAACCCCTCTTCTCCGCTACGCGGGACCCCTAATATCCCATACCTTTGTTCTCTGTTGTCCTTGGCATGGTTGATGCCTCGTAGAGCATAATTTTTGGTTAGCATAATTCTGTCCAATTTTCTTTTTTAATAAATCATTAGAATACATACATATACACTTGTAGGCTTTTTAAAAAAAATCATTAGGAAGAAGATCCTGATTCCCCCCCTATGCAGTCATCAACTGTGCTTTTAGCTACATCTCTTCTACCCGCGCATGAAACTTGCTATTTTTGGCCGAGATCGAACTTTCTAGGCAAAACGAGTGTGCCACTTTGATACACTTGACATTTGTAAATTTATAAAGCAAAATAGGCATACATTTATGTGAAAAGGCATGCCACAGTGCCACATCTAGGGCCTCGCTGTCCCCGCAAGGCATATACACGATTGCAATCGTGGCATCTATTTTTGCATACATCACACTATGTACATCATAGAATTTGGTCCCACACAACATATTCATTGAGAGTGAGGTAAATATTGTATTTTGACATTATGCACATGCCACTGCATGACATCCACTCCCTCTAAACTTGCACATCCTCCGGCATGTGCTACACATAGCTTCTGCAGGTTCAGTCCTCATTTAAGTCAACATACATATCGATTTCATCAACACTCGCAACAAAGTCTAGTGGCTCATCATTTCTTTCTTCATCTTCATCCATAACATGTTCATCACCAAGTTGCCCCATGCTCATTTCTAACCGGGGGGGTTCACCTGACATAGTATGTGACCTATCACGTGAGTTCAACAGAAGGGTATTTAAATCCCTTAAAACTTACAGAAATAAATTTATGTAAGGATATGTTTTTTACAAATCTCAAAAAAATTTACAGAATTTAAAAGAAAAGGGTTCATTATATTTCACATAATAGAATTTTAGAAAAAGGGCCTGAACGCACGTGATATAGTGCTCTTAAATATAGTGAACCCCCCGGGATTTCTAATTCCCCTTACATGCTCTCTAATCTCAAGAACCACAGCTAGTTCAAAAATTTGCACCATCTCTCCTTCAGGCACTCGATGAAGCTCCATCTTATTTACAAATCCACAAAGATACTTTGTTAAATCTTTACCTTTAAATTGGTATATTTTCCTTACCACAGATTGAAGCGCTTTAGTTGAGGAAAACTCCCTTCTTTCCGCAGCTTGCTGCTACTGCATAAACACCACAAAAGCTTGAAACATTTGCATTGTGACTGGATCAAACCGAACCCCGTGTTGCTCTTGTTTCTCCATAGATTTAAACCTTTGTTATGATAACTTCAATGAAGCTTTTGAACCCTCACCCTAGCCTACTTCACGTTGGGTTCACAAAACTTGTGTCAAGAAGTGTGGAATGCGGCTAGGAAAGCGCCGGGCCTTTGACTATGAGAGTTCGCAGCAAAATCAAGCAAGTCGTAGAAGATTTGAGGCTAAAAAAACACTATTAAAGAACAAAACTCCAACCATGAAAGCTTCACTTTGAAAAAGAACCAAGATCAAATCAAAAATCTTGTGTGTGTGATGATTTCGTGTAGCCTCACTACCAATTACATAGTTGTAGTGCTCTTTCGCTCTAATAAAAACTCTATACAAACGCTTCCAATTCTCCGTCGTAGCCATTTCGTGGAAGCCTTAGAACTTCATTATACATTCCCAAGTAGTTATTTGAAGAGGTTAAACCGTAATTGCTGGCCTCACAGCCTCAAATACAGGGTTAGAACATCACAGGACTACACTAGCATACCTTAGGTGCAGGCTTTGTATCCCTTCATAGAGGAGCTTACAGTGCTGATATTCTACTTCTTAAATGTTCCCTCACTCCTCATAGTCATAGCACCATGAGTGATGTGGCATCCAGAGCCATTTTTGACCAATTTTGGGTAAGTTTTTACCATTTTTTGTTATTTTTAGCCCAAAACTGCCCTTTTTTGCTCGTAAAAAACCCAAACGAGCTGAGGAAAATCCCTTAAATTGTGAAAAAATCCCATTGGGAATAAACCTTATCTTGAATCTCATTTTTACACTTTCCAAGCACTCTTGATGCATCTCTTCCGCCCGCGCATGAAACCTGCTATTTTTGGATCGCCCGCATTGAACTTTCCAGGTAGCAAAACGAGTGTGCCACTTCAATACACTTGACATTTGTAAATTTATAAAGAAAAATAGGAATATATTTATGTGAAAAGGCATGCCACAGTGCCACGTCCAGGCCTTCGCTATTCCCACAAGGTATATCTATTTTCGCATATATCACATTATGCACATCATAGCATTTGGTCCCACACAGCAAAAGCATTGAGAGTGAGGTAGATATTGTAGTTTCACATTATGCACATGCCACGGCATGACAACATCCATCCCAAAGTGACCTCCAAGTGAACACCATGTGATCCCGACCCTGTCATTTTTGCTATATGATTCTATGTTTACACCTCCATTTCAAGTGGCGCACGATAGCTTAATGGGAGAGTGAAAGCCTCCTACGGCGTAGGTGATGGGTTCGAGTCACAAGGGCTCAATCGATCGGAATATTTTTATTCTTGAGAATAAATGGACGGTCCACATCATTCGAAGATGGTGGACCGTAAATCCTACCTGACAAGGGGGGTGTCAAATAGTCATGACGAGGCTTCAGAACCCCATATCTTCCCTGCAAAGGATATTTTCCTCTCTCATACTGGTGCTTAAAAGGGCTTCTCCAAGGATCTTTATCGAACACTCACCAATTATGGATTTTTAACCTTTTTTTATCAGAGTCGGGATAGCTTACCCCTAGAGGAAGACTTCCCCCCTCACATTCCAACTGCAGCTTCTGCTTGCAATCTGGCTCTTGTTGTCTTCTAAGTGGCCAATGATTGAGCTTTGTGCCTTTTTGCACTCTAGGAAGTCTGTCAAGATCTTACCCCTCTCCCCGCCGATGATCTACAGAAGAAGGACAACGTCAAGAAGTGCCACAGAAAATGGAGGGGCTTTGTGAAGAAGGGAAAAAAGATCATTGTGATGGAATGGGAAAAGGTTGCCAAGTCTCTATGCTCACTAAATGGGCTAGATATGCGGCTGGTGAAGGTCCCTTCACTTTTGTGAAGGGCCCCTTACATTTTGGGTGAAGGGCCCTTCACTTTTGTGAAGGCCTATGAAGCACGGATTATTTTTTCAAGGGCCTCTTGATAGAACCTTTAGAGGGTCCATGGGGAGAGCCCTCTATGGTGACCGGAGAGGGACAAACATGATTTTAGACTGTTTTCTAGGCAAACGGCATTGCATGTGTGTTTTTTATGCTAATTGTCACAGACAGAGATACAGTGCACACATGGAGCACATTTGATCAAATCACATGGAACACACGGAGCGGACGGGACTACACCAGTGCTCAAAAAAATCCTAGCTTTAGTGTAATCTCACCTACAAAAGTTATATTTGAAAGTGAGAAAATCTACAATCTTTTAGACTACATAAGGAGTCCTTAGTGAAGGGTGGATTTTTGGGTGCAAATCTGGACCATTGGCAAAAGCTTGTCGATTAAGGCCACATGACAAGCTAATGATAATTTTAAATTATTTTATATAGGACCTTGTGAGAGGGTGTTGACATTTGTTTGCCTATATCTTTAAAGACAGACAATGACTTTTGTGTCAAACATTATTTTTTATGCCTTTTAATTATATTGCAATGTAAATAGTTCATTGTTACTTTTTTTTCAAGAAAACATAATATTGTATTGTGACACTGCATGTTTAAAAATAATAGTGCCACTTTCTATTTTTGACTTTCTAAAAGAAACCCTGAGTGTTGTGTTGGGTTACGGAGACTTTCATTGTTTTCAGTGCATGATAGAGAAAATTACCTTTCATTCCACATTGTGACATCTCTCTACTTTTCTTGGATTCTATTTTTTTGGAATGCTAAAGTGAAGCTTTACCTTGCATAATTTTAGTAAATTTTACACACACATACATATATGTTTTTTTTTGCATTCTATTGTTTTAGAATGCTAAAGTAAAGCTTCACCTCGCATAATTCTAATAAATTCTATACACACATATATATTAATTAGTACTTTTAATTTCACCTTCCATTTCACAACTTCACATGGCTTTACATTTCTTGCATTCTATAGCTTGATTCGAGTCAATGTTAACATTCGAGAAAGTCTCTTTTATTAAGCGGCTACTGGTCAAGTTTTCTCCTCACCACAAAGAAGAAGACCGGAAATACTAGCAAAAATTTTGAGATTTGTAAAAATTTTGGACGATTTTCTCACATATTTCATTGGTTTTTCTTCCGTTTACCATTGTTTGTAGTTAGCTAGTCTCGATTTTCAATCGGCTCAAGACTAAGCTGAGGCAATCCTTTCCCAAATACTGATACCAATTTAATTCAACCTAGCAATTTTATCACTTTCTTATTGTTTTTGAAAGCCGTCGTGACTCTTTCACTTGTTCTCATAAAAGCTTTTTATTAGGAAATTTTACCTTGTTTAAAAAACTAGTGTAATTTGGCCTAAAAACCTTCAAATTTAGTCAATGTACCTCTATTGTTTCTCATATGTAGGTTAACCAAGTTTTTGGAAAAACATTGTTTCCGAGCACTGGACTACGCACGCATGTTGTCCGTTCAAGCATTGACATTGTCAACATGACACAACAACTTTTTGCAGGTTTGCAGAGGTTGTCCCAATTCAATCGGAGGCATTTTGAATTATTTTTCTGATTGATTGAAGGAGCTGAGTGTGTGTGTGTGTGTGTGTGTGTGTGTGAGAGAGAGAGAGAGAGAGAGAGAGAGAGAGAGAGAGAGAGCTCCCAATTCTTGCAATATCGATAAGAATGCAGCAATCAAGCAGTGCTTCGGAACCCCATATCGTCCCTGCAAAGGACATTTTCCTCTCTCATAGTGGTGTTGAGAAGGGCTTCGCCAAGGATCTTTATCGAACACTCACCAGCTATGGCTTTTCCACCTTTTTTTATCAGAGTCGGGATAGCTTACCCCTAGCTGAGGACTTTCCCCCTCACATCCCCTCGTCACTAAATGACACCTCCCCAGGGAGGTGGGATCAATGGCCCACAGTAGGCGTCACGAGGCGGGTGCAATCCGGGTCGTTCGATCGACATTAAACTAGGTGTGAACTAAGCGTGAACTCGGAGATATGTGCACCACACCAAATTTCGTGTGAAGTCGGTGTGAACTCGACGTGAACACGGTGTGAACTGGGGAGGGCCTGCAAACCACACCAAATTTGGTGTGAACTCAGTGCGAACTCGGTGTGAACTAGGTGTAAACCTGTCTGCGATGCCATGATCTATAAATTTATCTCATACACACCTTTCAACGAGCGCACGTTAGCCTAGTGGTTAGAGTCAACCCCGTGGGGGAGAGGGTAGTGGGTTCAAGTCCCGGATCCGAGAAAGTGGGAATCTTTTGCATTCCATAAGCAATTAACCGGTCACGATCAACCGGTGATCGTGAGCCATTGATCCCACCTCCAAATGGAAGTGTCAATTAGTAACGATGCTCACATCCTTACTAATTAGTAACGATGCTCACATCCTTACTGCAGCTTCTGCTTGCAATCTGGCTCTTGTTGTCTTGTCTGATGAGTATATGTCTTCTAAGTGGCCAATGATCGAGCTTTGTGCCTTTTTTTACTCTAGGTAGTCTATCAATATCTTACCCCTCTTCTTTCACCTCTTCACCGATGATTTACAAAAGAAGGACAACCTCAAGAAGTGGCACAGAAAATGGAGGGGCTTTGCGAAGAAGGATAAACGAATCATTGTGATGGAATGGGAAAAGGATGTCAAGTCTCTACGCTCGCGAAATGGGCTTCCTTACGATGCTACCCAAGAGGGAGAGCCCACATACATACACAGTATTGTGGAAAACATCCTCACCTCCCAAGGGCTCGCTCCACGCAAAATGTTTGAGACTAGCTACATGCAAGGCAAAGATCACCTCTGTAGGGCAAGTCTCTCACACTAGCCTCATTCTAGTCGTTCATTCTTTCTCATTGTTATTTTCTCTCATTGTGTGTACTACGTCTGTTGCACAGATTATTTCGGGTAAGTTTGAGAAGATGAAGGGTTGGCATGAAGCCTGTGTGCAAGTCGACCACAATTCCAGCGCTAATCGGGGGCCATCCCTAGATCCATTAAGCTTGTCTCGATCTAGATTTACTTGCGTATTGGGTCTTTACAGACTTCCTGGGAGCGGCAAGTCCACTTTGTGTGGAAGCCTACGCGAGAGCCTACGTGACTACTTCGCCCCCATTTACAGTGGCCGGTCCTTCTACGTGGAGATTGCAACCAATCCTACCCCGTCCATGTTGGTTGACACACTAAGACGCTCATTCAATCTGACCATGCCATTATCACACATTGATCAGGTGCAATGCCACTACTTACAAGTGTTCAATTAAAGCATTTTTGTTTAGAATATGAGGTTGTGGGTCTTGCGATTACAGTGAGGTAAGTTAGCTTGTCTTCTCCCGAAGTTTTGGCCGTATCTTTGAGAGATTCTCTGATGAATTTCGAGACCTCCATTATCAGAGTTATCCTTCACCCTATCTTTATGCATGATGTGGGTGTGACCTTGCAGAGAATGCTCTTTGTTGGGCTTCCTCAACCACATTGCTTTGCTAGGCACCTAGTCTAGGGTATTGCATGAGTAGAAATAGCATGCAGAGAAGCGGGAAAGCCAAGAAGCTCCACAAAGAACTAGAAGAGATGTCGATAGAGGTGGAAGAAGGGAGTCAAAGACAAGAAGGCGAGGACAACATAGGCAATCAACCCACTAGCAGCAACCAAATTGTCTTCAACCTTTTGGGGGAACTAATGTGCTAACATTGCTATGCCTAGTGATTGTAATGATATGTACATAGATTGTTTACCACGGCATGTAAATGTTATAGTGACAATTTTTGGCTTTCTAAAAGAAGCCTTAGAGATGTGTTGGGTTAGGTATACTTTCAATGTTTTCAGTGATGATTGAGACTTACATTAAATGTTATTTTGATTTTAAAGTATTAAATGGATATTTTTATTTCACCTTTCATTTCACTTCCGCACATGATTTGACTTCTCTTGTTTAATATCGATGGATAAGTGTGCCCAACCTCTTTTTGGCTTTCTAAAAGAAACCCTTAGGGTTGTGCTGGGTTAGGGAGACTTTCATTGGTTTCAGTGCATGATGGAAACTTATCTTTCATTTCACATTTTATTTTATTTTTGGACAAAACTCACAATTGTGAGTGATTACATTAAAAAGAGAACAGAAAATTATAGATCAATCTCAAGCCCAGGCCGAGCCTTGAGAGGCGGATATTACATCAGACTTTACAACCATAAAGGCTTTGATCGAATGGCTTGTGCTGCTGAGTAGCGTTAAATGGTAACCATGCATTTGCACTACATTTCTACTCAAATGTATATATTTTTTACCAAAGTTTTAACCTAGTGTTCATTCTCTCTTTCCGTAATAAACTTTTCCATATAAACACCTTACCCCTCTTAGATCTTTATGCATTTACATCATATTTCTCTCTTCATGCTAAATGTAAATAGTAAACTTAATTCTACTCTCCTACTTTTTTTGCTGTATATTCTTTTAACTAATTACCTTTACTAATTTAAATAACTATCTACATCCCATAATTTGTAAATAAATAATTTATGGACACTTATCTTACCCATCTTCTCTCAAGGGTAGGGTTAACCTTGTAGGCCTTCCCTTCCCCACCACTATGTGACCCAAGTCTTGGATCATTTACTTGTGCTGGTCAACAAATCTTAAATATAATGTATATCCCCAATAAATCAAACTTTCTTGGAGCCAACCTCATTTGTTTAAGGTGGATTCTCTTTTGAAAAAGCATGCTACACCTTGGATGCATGCTAAAGGGGCCCCTATAAGGAGACTTTGTTCAAAAGGTGTTTTGGATGCATCTTGAACGCCCTAGCTCATGGGTATACTTGAGGAACACTCCAAAATCAGCTTAAACACTTTGAGAAGGTCAACTTTGCCTTTTACAACACCCAATTCTGAGTTACAGGCTGAAAGTTATGGTGAAAACCAGGTGCTGCGGACACTGTTACTGGAGGTCAAAGTTACAATCAGGTAAACCACAAAGGTGAAAAGTTTTCTTGACTTCTTCAACATTCTAAAATACCAATGGGGAGTTAAAAACCACTTGCATGTGGAGAGGTCGGCTCAAGATGCTTCCAAAGACACAACAAACAAGATGGGGACACTCTGTAGGGGCCACTGGAGGGACATCATGGTGGGGCCCACATACATTATAGACCCTTATGGAACCTCCACGACCTAAAAGGATATTTTTAATAAAAAAATAAGTCCCTTATTTGCATAATTGAAGGAATGGTCAAAAGGGAACCTAACTATGGTTAATTCCTACCCTAGTCAAGTTTAACCTAACCCAAGGTCTTGTACAGCTATAAAAAGGCCCTTTGGCAAGCACAAAAATACACACACCTACTCCATTGCTGCAAATAAGCTCCTCTAAGGTTAGGGAAGCCCTAATCTCTCTCTCCTCTTGTCTCCCTATCCATTTCCTAAGCTCGCTATCATAAGCGGCACCATAGAGAGAGCATCAATATGCTATTGCTACCATTCTCTTGCAAACATTTCTCTTATCATACTCATCCCTAAATAAGGATTGTAGATTCTATATGAGAGCAAGGATATCAAGTTCAATGATCTATCTCATGGTTTGATCAACAAATTGGTGCAATTGGGGTGTCGTCGTCACACTTTTGCTCTAAACGCATGTAAAATTGGTAAGCCTATCTTGGCAGCTTCTCATATTTTGTGCTCATTGGGTTGCTTGTTTGTTGAGAAAGTTTTTTGTGCACCATGGTGTCTATTTGCTTGGCTTCTCTCCTCATGTTGTGTGTAAGTAAGTCTTGGGGCTACGTAGATGGAGAAGAGCTCTCTATGCATGCCGCCTTATCTGTGTAAGTAGTCTCTTCTTTTGGGAAAGGAAAGGAGTTGTCAAGTATTTGTGCATTGTGGTGTTTTGAGTTTTGAGGTTTTGTGATTGCTTTTCTTAGAAGTATATGAGCACTAATATGGTGAAGGTCAATCTTTGCATGTGAGTTTGTGCAGCGTTCAAAGGGATTGCTTAAGGAGTGTGTGTTGAATGGTTGAAGGGCATTTTGTGTTGAAGCACATAAGGAAGGTGTGAGTGTGTGTGTGTGTGTGTGTGTGTGTGTGTTGCATATGGTTTGTTTTGGTTTCCTTCTTTCTCCATAAAAGAGGGTGGTGCCCCTAAGAAATATGCGTGTGTAGGGTCTCACGGAGTGGTTGTCTGGTGGGATCCTTGAGTTGAGTCCCATCTTAAAAAATCCGCTCTCATAAAAGTGGTGCCCCCACTGAGGAACTTTCCTAATTGCCTTCTATTCTCCTCATGAACAATAGAGTTGCACCATATGCTTTTCATTTTTCAGAACGCATCAAAATTAACATTTGTGTAGATCGCAAATTTTTTTACCAACAACGCATTGTTTTTATGTTTGGAGCAGAAAGACTTGGTGAAATCTTGGCATCTCCAAATCCCATCATTCTTCCATTCATTAATTATGATGATTCATTTGATGTCCATGTTTTTATTTTGTTTTGAGGTAGGGACAAGAGGCGCTTAGATAGCGATCCACTCAAAGGAAACTTTCTTCAAGAGAAAGAAAAAGGAGAACACATTGTCACATGAACCAACCTGGAGTTGCTTCTCCTTTTACACCCATAACTCGTCAATCTGTGCACATCATAATTACTACAAAATTTAGATTTCAAGCAACCATTAGGAGAATTTTTGGACCCACTTGCCTTAATGAAATTAATGCCTCAATCAACCCTTTTATTTTGCCTATGATAAATTATGAACTAACACTTGATGTGTATATTTTCATTTTGATGTGATCATCGTAGTCAAAACTTTGTGGTACACAAACCTCCTTGTATTGTAAAAATGTCAAGCACTTTTGCTACCTTTCATTCTAAAAATGGTGAGGATGCACAAGAATTTCTGGACAATTTGGAGATGGCACACCTCATCTCTGGGAGAGATCAAGAAGAGGTAAAGCTGCGTGCTTTTCCACTCGTTCTCAAAGGGGAGGCTAAGGCATGGTACGAGGCCTTGCAACCTCAAAACAAAACCAATTGGGAGAGGCTACGTGCAATTTTTCTTGCCAAATTTGGGCAAGGAGATACTCCAGAGGGTCTTTGGAAGTGTCTACTTCAACATAAACAGGTATTCCTTGAAGACTACCAATCTTATGAGGCCATTTTCCTTAACCTATGGGATAGATGGGAGGCTACCTTACAAAACCAAGGTGGTGCACCAAACTTTCTAAAGAAAGATAGGTTCATGGATGGCTTGTATCCAATTTTGAAGACCAAGGTAGAGTTAAAATTCCCATCAACATTTGAGGAAGCACGCGAGGTGGCCATGGTCAAATTCAAGAAGTTAAATTTTCTAGCACATAGAACAAGGGACCTAAATGAAGTCATTGAGAGGGATTCTTCACCAAGCATGGGAGCACAAGTTAGGGGCTCTCTTGCCCAAACTTCACAAATAGGGGAAGGATCACAACAAGAGATCTTGCAAAGATTAACTCAACAACTAGAGAGTCTCACCTTGAATCTAGTGCAGGGCCTACCCCAACAACGACAACCACGAGAAGGGAATCGCAATCAACGACGTCAAGCACAAGAGTTGAGATGCTGGAATTGCAACGAAGTTGGTCATGGCATGTATAATTGCCCTCACCCTCGAAGGATTCCAGGGGACATATACCCTCCTAGACCCCCTCCGCTCATGGTGCAGCAAGAGCATGCTCAAGCCCCGCAAATTCTTCGTCGACCACCACCACCTCCAGTGGCAAACATCCCTCCTGTCCCACCAGTGGAGGAAGAGAGAGGAGTAAACGTCATAAAGCTGGAAGAGGAGATAGAGGTGATCCCTATACATTTTGATGTTATGCCAGCAGAAAAGCGCACAAGAGCACACAACAAGGATGAAGACACAAGGAATGAAGAGTCAAAACCTGCAAGGAAGGAGAGGAAGAAAAAGTCAAATAAGGAGGAAGGAGGCAAGAAGCAGAGGTCAAGGCGAAGGGAGATCGGCATCAACGATTTTCCATTAGGAAAGAATATGGAACCCTACAACATCTTAGAAGATTTGCAAACTCAAAAGCCCAATATTTCTTGGCCTCAACTCCTACATCTATCACCCAAGGTGAGAAAGCACTGGTCCAAACTTGTAAGCACAAGACTCCCAAGAAAGAAAGAAAAGGTGACAGTAAAGGCATTGACTTCAAAGCCACAACAAGATGTGGAACCTATTGTAGATGCTTATGTAAGGGGTAGGAAGGTATCCAATGTGTATGTTGATGGTGGAGCACAAATGTGTGTGATCACGGAAAGAGCCATGAATAGGCTAGGGCTTGAAATCACTAAATCCTCTAATTGTCAAGCTAGGCTGGCCAATAATGCAAGTGTGAAGTGCCTAGGGATCATCGAGAATGTAAAAGTTTCTGTATGTAATATAGATGCACGTGTGGACATGTATGTTATGCCAGCCAAGGGGGAGGGCTATCCCATCATCCTAGGGAGGCCTTGCCTCATTGCTGTGAATGCAGATAAAAAATGGGGACGAGGACAATTGATTCTCAAAAAGGGGCAACATGTAGTATACGATTGGCATGAAGGAAAGTAGCTCGACATCAGCTATGAGACCACAGCTGATGAAGAAAGTGAAGAGAGTTTTGGATCAAGCGACGAGGAAAGTTCAACCACTACATCCAATAGCGAAGAAGAATCATCTTTGGAGGTAATGGGAATCATCTTCAACACATCAAAAACTCCATCAATAGGGGTTGACCCAACAAAGGAGCAAACAAAGGATGACAAACAAAGGAGCAAACAAAGGATGACAAACAAAGGAGCAAACAAAGCAGCTTTACCTCTTTTTGATCTCTCCCAGAGATGAGGTGTGCCATCTCCAAATTATCCAGAAATTCTTGTGCATCCTCACCATTTTTAGAATGAAAGGTAGGAAAAGTGCTTGACATTTTTACAATACAAGGAGGTTTGTGTACCACAAAGTTTTGGCTACGATGAGTGATCACATCAAAATGAAAATATATACATCAAGTGTTAGTTCATAATTTATCATAGGCAAAATAAAAGGGTTGATTGAGGCATTAATTTCATTAAGGCGAGTGGGTCCAAAAATTCTCCTAATGGTTGCTTGAAATCTAAATTTTGTAGCAATTATGATGTGCACAGATTGACGAGCTATGGGTGTAAAAGGAGAAGGAGCTCCAGGTTGGTTCATGTGACAATGTGTTCTCCTTTTTCTTTCTCTTGAAGAAAGTTTCCTTTGAGTGGATCGCTATCTAAGCGCCTCTTGTCCCTGCCTCAAAACAAAATAAAAACATGGACATCAAATGAATCATCATAATTAATGAATGGAATAATGATGGGATTTGGAGATGCCAAGTCTTTCTGCTCCAAACATAAAAACAATGCGTTGTTGGTAAAAAAAATTGCGATCTACACAAATGTTAATTCTGATGCGTTGTGAAAAATGAAAAGCATATGGTGCAACTCTATTGTTCATGAGGAGAATAGAAGGCAATTAGGAAAGTTCCTCAGTGGGGGCACCACTTTTATGAGAGCAGATTTTTTGAGATGGGGCTCAACTCAAGCCTCCCACCAGACAACCACTCCGTGAGACCCTACACTCACATATTTCTTAGGGGCACCACCCTCTTTTATGGAGAAATAAGGAAACCAAAACAAACCATATGCAACACACACACACACACACACACACTCACTCACACCTTCCTTATGTGCTTCAACACAAAATGCCCTTCAACCATTCAACACACACTCCTTAAGCAATCCCTTTGAACACTGCACAAACTCACATGCAAAGATTGACCTTCACCATATTAGGGCTCATACACTTCTAAGAAAAGCAATCACAAAACCTCAAAACTCAAAACACCACAATGCACAAATACTTGACAACTCCTTTCCTTTCCCAAAAGAAGAGACTACTTACACACATAAGGCGGCATGCATAGAGAGCTCTTCTCCATCTATGCAGCCCCAAGACTTACTTACACACAACATAAGGAGAGAAGCCAAGCAAATATACACCATGGTGCACAAAAACTTTCTCAACAAACAAGCAACCCAATGAGCACAAAATATGAAAAGCTGCCAAGATAGGCTTACCAATTTTGCATGCGTTTAGAGCAAAAGTGTGACGACGACACCCCAATTGCAACAATTTTTTGATCAAACCATGAGATAGATCATTGAACTTGATATCCTTGCTCTCATATAGAATCTACAATCCTTATTTAGGGATGAGTATGATAAGAGAAATGTTTGCAAGAGAATGGTAGCAATAACATATTGATGCTCTCTCTATGGTGCCGGTTATGATAGCGAGCTTAGGAAAATGGATAGGGAGACAAGAGGAGAGAGATATTAGGGCTTCCATAACCTTAGAGGAGATTATTTGGAGCAATGGAGTAGGTGTGTGTGTTTTTGTGCTTGCCAAAGGGCCTTTTTATAGTTGTACAAGACCTTGGGTTAGGTTAAACTTGACTAGGGTAGGTAATTAACCATAGTTAGGTTCCCTTTTGACCATTCCTTCAATTATGAAAATAAGGGACTTATTTCTTCATTAAAAATATCCTTTTAGGTCGTGGAGGCCCCATAAGGGTTGATAATGTATGTGGGCCCCACCATGATGTCCCTCCAATGGCTCCTACAGAGTGTCCCCATCCTGTTTGTTGTGTATTTGGAAGCATCTTGAGCCGACCCCTCCACATGCAAGTGGTTTTTTACTCCCCATTGGTATTTTAGAATGTTTAAGAAGTCAAGAAAACTTTTCACCTTTGTGGTTTACCTGATTGTAACTTTGACCTGTAGTAACAGTTTCCGCAGCAACTTGTTTTCACCATAACTTTCAGCCTGTAACTCAGAATTGGGTGCTGGAAAAGGAAAAGTTGACCTTCTCAAAGTGTTTAAGATGATTTTGGAGTGTTCCTCAAGTATACCCACGAGCTAAGGCGTTCAAGATGCATCCAAAACACCTTTTGAACAAAGTCTCCTTGTAGGGGGCCCTTTAGCATGCATCCCAGGTGTAGCATGCTTTTTTTCAAAAGGGAATCCATCTTAAACAAATGAGGTAGGCTCCAATAAAGTTTGATTTATTGGGGATATACATTATATTTAATATTTGTTGACCAACACAAGTAAATGATCCAAGACTTGGGTCACATAGTGGTGGGGAAGGGAAGGCCTACAAGGTCAACCCTACCCTTGAGAGAAGATGGGTAAGATAAGTGCCCATAAATTATTTATTTACAAATTATGGGATGTAGATAGCTATTTAAATTAGTAAAGGTAATTAGTTAAAAGAATATACAGTAAAAAAGTAGGAGAGTAGAATTAAGTTTACTATTTACATTTAGCATGAAGAGAGAAATATGATGTAAATGCATAAAGATCTGAGAAGGGTAAGGTGTTTTTATGGAAAAAGGCTATTACGGAAAGAGAGAATGAACACTAGGTTAAAACTTTGATAAAAAATATATACATTTGAGTAGAAATGTAGTGCAAATGCACGGCTACCATTTAACGCTACTCAATGTAGTATACGATTGGCATGAAGGAAAGCAACTCGACATCAACTATGAGACCACGGCTGAAGAAAGTGAAGAGAGTTTTGGCTCAAGCGACGAGGAAAGTTCAACCACTACATCCAATAGCGAAGAAGAATCATCTTTGGAGGTAATGGGAATCATCTTCAACACATCAAAAACTCCATCAATAGAGGTTGACCCAACAAAGGAGCAAACAAAGGATGACAAAGGTGACCACAAGCACTTTGAAGACTTTGAGAGGATGCTTGCAAAAGATCTTACCCCTGAGGAGAAGCGGTCCTACATTGATATGCTCAAGAGGTATCCCAATTTGTTTATCACTGATTACTCACAAATTAGAGGTGTGGATGTTATAGAGCATGGCATAGAATTAAACCAGGTACTAAACCTGTGGCTCAAAAGCTAAGGCGCCTAGGAAAAATACAACAAGAGGCACTTTTGACAGAGGTTAACCGACTCCTCAAAGCTGGTTTCATTTACCATGTGTCTAACTCTGAGTGGGTGTCCCCAATTGTAGTAACTCCTAAAAAGAACGGAAAATGGAGGGTCTGTGTTGACTACAAACCGCTCAATGCTGCAACAAAGAGGGATCATTTTCCTCTTCCTTTCCAAGATGAAATCTTAAACGAAGTAGCCGGCTATGAATGTTACACAGTGTGTGATGGGTATTCAGGGTATTTTCAAATCAGAATAGTAGAAGAAGATCAATTAAAAACCACTTTCATCACACCTTGGGGTTGCTTTGCCTATAGAGTGATGCCATTTGGGCTCACAAATGCTCCTAGTACCTTTATAAGGTTTACAACTCTTGTCTTTCAGCCCTTCTTTGGAAAGTCAATTAGGGTTCTTATGGATGACTTCTGTATCTATAGTAGCCAAAGACTTCATTGCCAAAAAGTTGAGGAGGGGCTTAGGAGGCTTCATCAATTTGGGGGACAGCTTAATCCTGAGAAGTGTCACATTGCAGAGTCACAAGTGGTATTGCTAGGTCATGTGGTTTCTTTGCAAGGAATTCAAGTGGATCCATCAAAAGTAAATGCTCTCTTGTCACTACAACCACCAACGACAACCAAGGAGCTCATGACTTTCAACCACAAACTAAGGTACATGTCTCGTTTCATTCACCTTCTAGCGGAAGCTATTGCACCTTTGCACAAGCTAGCAAACAAACCCACATTTGAATGGAGAGAGGAACACGAATTATGCTTTACTGAAGTAAAGGGTATTCTCAACTCTCTTCCAACAATAATGCCACCAAATCCAACGGATACATATTACTTCACGCCAAGTGTAGGAATGGAGGCCATCGGTGTATTTCTCATGCAAAAAGACCTAAAAACATGCTGCATGAGGCCAGTATACTTTGCAAGCAAAGTCATGACTGCTGTTAGAGAAGGGCTACACTGATATGGAGAAGGTGGTATTCACAATTATGTTTGCGATAAGAAAGTTCCGATCATATCTCTTACCTGCACCATTTGTCATTCTCACCATGGAAAACAATTTACCATATGTTGTGCAACACATGAGCCTCTCATCTAGGATAGCCAAATGGGTTCTAGAACTTCAAGAGTTCGAATACACTTTTCTTGTGGAAGATAGCACAAGGGCAGGTCTTGCAGACATTCTCACATACAAAGTGAGAGAAGGAAAGAGTCACCAAAGGCAGGAGACAAAGCTACACCACAAAATAATGAGAAGGAGATGGACAATGCACACATTTTGTGCTTTGATGGAGCTTACCGACGACAACACGATCAGGCAGCAGGGGGGGTTCTTATTCTAAGTCCACAAAGGGAAGTTCTTGTTAAGGAAGGTATCACCTTGGAAAATGTTCATTCTAATAATGAGGCTGAGTATGTCACCTTAAAGTTGGGGCTTGAAGAATGTAGAAAACTTGGCATCGAAAGACTTATAATAAGAGGTGATTCCTTACCAGTTATTAGGCAAATCCAAGGGATATGGAAGTGCAAGAACCCTACTCTAGTGGAGTGGCTTAGACAGGTGAAGGCTTTGATAAAGAACTTTGAAGCTACACAGGTACAGCATGTTGTGAGAACCCTCAACAAGGAAGCAGATTATCTCGCGAATGAGAAACTTCAGATCATGGTGGGACGTGTGAAGCTCTACGAACCAAAGTACCAAGGCCAAGAGGAATTGAAGGACATCATATTTTTCCTCCAAACTCGTGAGTGCCCTAAACACTTGGATAAAGTGCAAAGGCATAGGTTGGTAAAAAAGGCAACCCTCCCATCTCCGATTTATGGGATTGAGGTAATGAAAAGCAGGTCTAATGGAGTAAAAGAGTGTATATCACTCCTCCTTTTTTTAGAAAAAAAGAAAAAAGAAAAAAAAATAAAAGAAAAAAAAAGAAAAAAAGAAAAAAAGAAAGAAAGGAAAAAAAAAGAAGAAGAAGAAAGAAAAAACTCTTTTGTTTCATCTAGGAGCATGAATGATCCTAGATGAAGGGAGAGGGCTAATATGAGTAGCGTTAAATGGTAACCATGCATTTGCACTACATTTCTACTCAAATGTATATATTTTTTACCAAAGTTTTAACCTAGTGTTCATTCTCTCTTTCCGTAATAACCTTTTCCATACAAACACCTTACCCCTCTTAGATCTTTATGCATTTACATCATATTTCTCTCTTCATGCTAAATGTAAATAGTAAACTTAATTCTACTCTCCTACTTTTTTTGCTGTATATTCTTTTAACTAATTACCTTTACTAATTTAAATAGCTATCTACATCCCATAATTTGTAAATAAATAATTTATGGGCACTTATCTTACCCATCTTCTCTCAAGGGTAGGGTTAACCTTGTAGGCCTTCCCTTCCCCACCACTATGTGACCCAAGTCTTGGATCATTTACTTGTGTTGGTCAACAAATCTTAAATATAATGTATATCCCCAATAAATCAAACTTTCTTGGAGCCCACATCATTTGTTTAAGGTGGATTCTCTTTTGAAAAAGCATGCTACACCTTGGATGCATGCTAAAGGGGCCCCTACAAGGAGACTTTGTTCAAAAGGTGTTTTGGATGCATCTTGAACGCCTTAGCTCGTGGGTATACTTGAGGAACACTCCAAAATCAGCTTAAACACTTTGAGAAGGTCAACTTTGCCTTTTACAACACCCAATTCTGAGTTAGAGGCTGAAAGTTATGGTGAAAACAAGGTGCTGCGGACACTGTTACTGCAGGTCAAAGTTACAATCAGGTAAACCACAAAGGTGAAAAGTTTTCTTGACTTCTTCAAAATTCTAAAATAACAATGGGGAGTTAAAAACCACTTGCATGTGGAGGGGTCGGCTCAAGATGCTTCCAAAGACACAACAAACAAGATGGGGACACTCTGCAGGGGCCACTGGAGGAACATCATGGTGGGGCCCACATACATTATCAACCCTTATGGAACCTCCACGACCTAAAAGGCTATTTTTAATGAAAAAATAAGTCCCTTATTTGCATAATTGAAGGAATGGTCAAAAGGGAACCTAACTATGGTTAATTCCTACCCTAGTCAAGTTTAACCTAACCCAAGGTCTTGTACAGCTATAAAAAGGCCCTTTGGCAAGCACAAAAATACACACACCTACTCCATTGCTGCAAATAAGCTCCTCTAAGGTTAGGGAAGCCCTAATCTCTCTCTCCTCTTGTCTCCCTATCCATTTCCTAAGCTCGCTATCATAAGCGGCACCATAGAGAGAGCATCAATATGCTATTGCTACCATTCTCTTGCAAACATTTCTCTTATCATACTCATCCCTAAATAAGGATTGTAGATTCTATATGAGAGCAAGGATATCAAGTTCAATGATCTATCTCATGGTTTGATCAACAAATTGGTGCAATTGGGGTGTCGTCGTCACACTTTTGCTCTAAACGCATGTAAAATTGGTAAGCCTATCTTGGCAGCTTCTCATATTTTGTGCTCATTGGGTTGCTTGTTTGTTGAGAAAGTTTTTTGTGCACCATGGTGTCTATTTGCTTGGCTTCTCTCCTCATGTTGTGTGTAAGTAGGTCTTGGGGCTACGTAGATGAAGAAGAGCTCTCTATGCATGCCGCCTTATGTGTGTAAGTAGTCTCTTCTTTTGGGAAAGGAAAGGAGTTGTCAAGTATTTGTGCATTGTGGTGTTTTGAGTTTTGAGGTTTTGTGATTGCTTTTCTTAGAAGTATATGAGCACTAATATGGTGAAGGTCAATCTTTGCATGTGAGTTTGTGCAACGTTCAAAGGGATTGCTTAAGGAGTGTGTGTTGAATGGTTGAAGGGCATTTTGTGTTGAAGCACATAAGGAAGGTGTGAGTGTGTGTGTGTGTGTGTTGTATATGGTTTGTTTTGGTTTTTTTCTTTCTCCATAAAAGAGGGTGGTGCCCCTAAGAAATATGCGTGTGTAGGGTCTCACGGAGCGGTTGTCTGGTGGGAGCCTTGAATTGAGCCCCATCTCAAAAAATCCGCTCACTGCCTAAATCCAATCATCCGAGTCATGACTTTTACTTATCGTATATATCAATTCTTTGCTTTCTTGAATAATTACTGAGAAACTGGCCATAGAAACTTCATTATTGAAGACACAGCAATTTCTGACCTTCCAGATATTGTAGAAGAAGCAAAATCTAACAATTTGGGTACAAATAAGAAGGGCAGGACTTCGAAAGCGTTTTCCTCCAAGAGAAAGATCGTTCTTGAAGAAACCAAGCTTCCACGTTCTTTGAATCCATTTGCACACCTTCCCTGCCAAACCTCTTATGGTTGGACATTCCATAAAAAGGTGTGTCAGGTCTTCACTAGCCCCCCGACTGCCAGAGCATCTATCGGATCCTTTACCTCATGCCTGAATCTTGACGCCCATCGGTTGGGCTCCCCAAAGCACCTTCCATAAAAAAACCTTCATGAAGTGGGGCCACTATCAGTCCACCGAGCTTCTATCCACTGTATCTTCCACTGTTTGTTTAAGGGGGTAAACCAGTCGTCCTTGTGCGTGAGCTCCTGATATATGATCTTGGTTTGGGGTTTGAAAAAAGAACTATCTTTGGGCCATTTCCAGGCTTTCCACTCAAGCGTAGAGTCTTGAATTGGAATTAGACCATTGTTTAGGCCTTCAAGAACTCTACAGACAAGCATCTTCTCCATGACATTTAGTTGAAGTTGATCGGTTGAATCTTCAGAAGGTTTCCAGTGCTTGTTGCTTTCATCCTAGAAGTAGATTGTTTGTTGGAGGCCTTTATTGTTTAGCTCTCTTGCTATTTCCCTCCAGTAAAGGTTTAGATTAATAGCATTCGCGTTTGATAGACAAATGGACCAGTGCGTAGTGGAGTTATGAAAGTACCTGGTTCGTTCTCCCCATTCCAAGATCCTAGTGGCACAGTTGCATTTTTGAAACAGCTCTCCTGTTAACCCCCCCCCAATTTCAAAGTTTCCCATCCAGGTGCTAAGAGTTTATCGTGCATCTTGATCTCTTTCCACTGTCCTCCTTTAGAGAAAAGCTTTGATTTTTCAATCATATCTTTGGTCATGATAGCCCAAGATTGATCTTGCTTTGCTAAAGCAACCACAAACTTGGCACATAAGGCTTGGACATGCACGACCGGGTTGTGGATTCCGAGGCCGCCTTGGGAAGTCGTACGAGCAATCAATTCCCATTTTTCCCACTGCCATGGCGACAAGACGTTGATGTTGTTCTTCCATAAGAATCTCTTAATAGGTTTCAATAACTCCTTCCAGTTGCATCTTGCTATTTTGAGGAGAGGACTGGTGAAGGAAATGTAACGGAGCATGAATGAGTTGATCACTTTTATTTGGCTTGGGAAGGGCAACAACACAAACTCCCACCTTTTCATTTTTTTTAAAAACCTTCTCCAAGACTCACTGAAATCGTTGTTTGTGAGAAAAATCTACTCTCAAAGGGGCAACCAAATGTCGAAACATCTTTCCTTTAGTGACGACCTCCCCTGACTAGTCTGATGGGTCAAATGTGTCATCTTTTGTAAGAGAGATCAGTCTTGACTTCTCAAAATTGCACTTTGAACCTGAAGCCACGGAAAAAGTGTGCACGATCTCTAATGCCTTCTTGAGAACCTGGGGGCAGGCTTTTAGGAAAAGGAGGGAGTCATCTGCAAACATTTTGGCTAGGAGTTGGTCATTGCCTCGCAAAACCAATCCTTGAATATCAGCTTGTGCAGCTGCTACTTTGAGAATTGTTAAGAGGGGGTGTGAGCCAACGACAAAAAGGAGCGGGGCCAAGGGACAACCTTGTTTGATCTATCTTTTGGCTTCAAAGGTGCCTACTATTATTTCATTGAATAGGAGTTCATAGTGGCAACCTGCACCTAGAGTGTGTATAAAACGATAGAGGCAGGGACCAAAACCTAGAGTTTTCATGAAATCTTCAATGAAAGACCATACAATTCTATCATATGCCTTGTCTAAATCAAGTTGAATAAAGATGCATTCCTGTTTTGAGAAGGCATCATACTCAATGCCAACCATTGCTGCCAAAATGTTGTCATAAATCAGCCTTCCCTTAATAAACCCATGGTGATGGGGAGAGATAACCCTGTCCAGTAGGGGATCCATTCTGAGAGAAACCGCTTGGGTGATGACTTTATAAGAAACTGACATCATTGAGATGGGGTGCCAGTGCTTGACATGAAATCAACATACCTGTTTTGGGATGGGTTTAATGAGCCCTCTTTTCACAGAGGGATCCATCCATCCCTTGACAAGTGCTTGGTTAGCCATATATGTGATCGGGCCCTTGAGATATTCCCAAAACTCTCTGAAGAATTCAGTGGTCAAACCATCCCATCCAAGGGACTTCTCTTTGCAAAGAGCTTGTAATGCCTGCGTGCACTCTTCATCAGAGAAGGCTAACTCAAGGCGAGAGGCCTCGGGTTGGTCAATTTTCTTTTTGACACTCTCGAGTACGATTTCTCTAGACGCATCCACTTCTTGAGAATGGGTCTCAGGTTGGCCAATGATTTGACATAAATGATCCAGCATCATTCGGGCCATATCATCCGGGTCCTGCATGGTGCGCCTCTCCTCGTCTGTGAGTGATGAATCGAGCCTCGATTTTTCTTGATTTTATAGGATCTAAAGAAATGTGGTTGATTAGCACCTTCGGGCTCAAGAAAGATTTCCTTGGATATTAATCTTGCCCTTTTAACCTGATCGAGTTGTTGCTCCGCAAGGCTGGCTTTAGCTTCAAGCCATCATTTGTGGTCGTCGGAGGCAATACCATAGGCTTTTTTTGAAGTAAGATGACTAACCTCCTCCTCGAGTTGCTTTGCTTTATCCTCATGGGCCCCTGTCACTAGAGGGCCGGAAGTTTTTATCGCTTTTTGAATACTCCGAGCAAAGCGATCTCAGGCTCTAGGTTTTTCTAGATGGATATCTTTATTGAGTTTGCACAAGGATTTCATTGCAAGACTTCTAAACAACAGGTCTTTGAACAAGTGAGCTCCCGTCACCAGTAGCTTTTTACTTCCATTGGGGGTCTTCTCATCCCCCTTGGCCTTCTTGAGTTCCAAGTGTATGGGAAGATGGTCTGAAAAGCTTTTTGTTGTTATAACTTGCATCTCAATAAGAGACGGGATCCAATCAGCTTGATGAGAGTAGTAGCATCTGTCGAGACGAGAGACTGTACCGGCATATTGGAGGCTTGTGTATGCGAAGCCGGGCGTGTTGTTCCAGGGACCAAAGTCCCATAAGTCCAACAAAGCCCATTTCTCACAAGGTCCCATCCATTTATTTTTATCAGAGCCTGAGAGCAGATTGGTGGTGCCCGTTCTATCCTTATCTTTTCTACCATATTGAAGTCTCCCATTAGAAGCCATTCTCCTTCCAAGGAGAATTCCCTAAGATGAAAACATAACTTGGCCCTATCCTTGGCGCTGTTTGGTCCATAAATGTTCACAATGGTTATAAGTTCATCTCCTCAGGTGAATCTTTTTCTAGGACTCTCCCAGAGGGGTGATTAAGTATTACCTTGGGCTCCAAGTTCTTGTCCACAGTAGAGAGAACACCACTAAAATCATTCACTCCTTCTCCGTAGAAGGCTAGCTTCAATCCCATTGCCTGTTTTCTTTTGGTGCGAGCGTCCAGATGATGTTCCTGGATCGCCCAGCAATCGATGTCCTTATTCTTTCTTATTTCATCCAAAAAAGGCCGTGTTTCTTTGGGGTCTTTAGGCCTTTTACATTCCATGATCGCAAAGCAAGGACTTCCATTATTGAGAAAGAGGGACGAATTCCTCTACATTTGACCCATGCTCAGTTTCTGTGTCTCTGATTGTAGGAGAGTCAGGGGGTTCCCTTGCCATCCCGTGCTCCGCAACTTTGAGCGCTGCGAAAGGATTGTGAATTGGAAGGGTGCCTGTCCCACCCTGAAGCTTATCGGCGGTGGGGAGGCAGCTTTTCCTTTTGAGGTTCCGATAACCCTCCATGATGAGGATTCTCTTGCCATAGCCTTTACTCTTTTGACCCTTTTCAGTCCAGGGACATGCACGGCCGAACTAGTTGACACTACCATCAGTTTCGGTGAGGAAGCTTGGAAGACGATTGTGTTATCCTTACACGGGCCCTCGGAGATTCGCATTGTGAGGTGTTGTTTTACCTTGGACTTGGCTTGCAGATTGGGGGAAGCCTTATTGCTCATTCCAGCCTCTTTTTCCTCCTCCACTCCTTCCATTATGTTACTCTTTCTTTGCTGTTCCATACCCTCCATAGTAGTTTCCTCTCCAGTGGTCTCATTGGCATGCACTTCTTTAGAGCTCGGCATCGAGGGGACGCACTTCTTATCAGCTTTCGTGGGGCAATATTTGGCGAAGTTTCCAAAATTGTTACATTCAAAGCATGCACCAAAGTAAGTCCCAAAATTTAGAGGAATAGCTACCAACCCAGCTCCAACATTGATCACCATGCTTTTAGGAGGTGGCTTCGCAATATTCCATCCTATACAAACCTTGTTAGAGGACCTCTTGACCCCTTTTGTTGGGAACGAACAAGGGGGTGCCCAACTGGATGGCAAGCAACCTAATGTTATCCCAAAGCCAACTCGACAGTCCTGCAAAGTCGACCCAAATGGGATGGATCTCTTGAAGGGATTCCGCCGAGTCAAACACTGGTTCCCATAGTATTACACACACAGTTGTCCCTCCAACTAGCTATTGATCTCTTTGAGCTCTTGTTCAAGTCGGAGCTTGGCGTTCATTAAAATTACCTTTAGCGTCGTTCTTAGAATCCGGACCCTTCAGGAGGCTTGCGAATGAGACGCCTCGCCGAAGGGACGTAGATGAATTAATTGCCTTGATTTGATTTGTACAGATCGATCCCTGCGGCTCACAGGTCTTGAGGGTTTTGACCTCAAAATTAGCCCCTTGTCCAGTGAGGCCCTCCATTTTTTCTTTCTGCTGCGTGTAGCTGGCACCGTTGGTCAATAGAGCTTTGTTCTCCCCAATGTTCAGGCCCTTTGCCAGTGTAACACCATCTATCACCTCTTCCATAGGAACAGTTTTGTCTCTCGCTTTCCCTTTCCATTCCTCGAGAATTTTTGAAAACTGCAGGATGTCCTCTTCCATAGGCATATCTTTCACTTCATTCATCATACCAGGGGTGAGCGACAGTCACGGGTCCCGTAAATCACAAAGAACGCAAATACCGCCGTCACTCTCGACCCTAGGATTCTCTGTAGCTCACAGAAAACCGAAGTGGCTTACCAAAAGTCCTCACAAATAACTCCCTTTTTCTAAAGGTCAAAGGCAACAAGGGCTTTAACTACCTTTGAGAGGGTTGCAACAACATAAAAGCTGAACAAAAAAACAACGATTATTAACTCAAAGAGTTAATAATCTCTTTCTTAGCAAATAGCTCCACGTTGGATACTCCAATGACTTTGAGAAGCAAAAAAATAGTCGCTCAAGTAGAACACTAAGCATAGGCATGCGATAACTATCGCAATTATTATCACAAAGATAATAATTCTAAACGCAGCGAGGGTGAAGTAAGCTACTATGGCACACAACGCAACAAGATTTTGATGCTAGGAGGGAAGTGGTGCGTGCATAGATCGAGAGCCCCAAAACAGCCCACCACAAGCCGATCGTTGGTTCTTGTAACCACGAGCTTGTGAAGGCCACCGGAGCACATACGACGTGCAAGACTAAAACCACGAGCGCAAACAACCCAAGACGCTCAGCACCCCCTTTCCTTAGCTCACATTTCTTTCATTTCACATCTTCACATGTCTTTACTTTTCTTGCATTCTATTGTTTTAGAATGCTAAAGTGAAGCTTCACCTTGCATAATTTTAGTAAATTTTACACACACATACATATATGTTTTTTTTTGCATTCTATTGTTTTACAATGCTAAAGTCAAGTTTCACCTTGCATAATTCTAATAAATTCTACACACATGCACACACATATATTAATTAGTTTTTTTCATTTCACCTTTCATTTCACAACTTCACATGGCTTTACATTTTTTGCATTTTATAGCTTGATTCCAGTCAATGTTAATGTTCAAGAAAGTCTCTTTAATTAAGAGAATGCTGATCGAGTTTCCTCCTCACAAAGAAGAAAATCAAAAATACTAGTAGTAACTTTGAGATTTTCAAAATTTTTGAATGACTTTCTCACATATTTCATCGGTTTTTCTTCCGTTTACTATGGTTCGTAGCTAGCTAGTCTCATTTTCAATTGGCTCAAGACTAAGCTAAGGCAATCCTTTCCCAAATATGATACTAGTTTAATTCAACCTAACAATTTTATAACTTTCTTATTGTTTTTGAAAGCCGTCGTGACCTTTTCACTTTCTTAATATTGATTGATTGGTGTATTCTTGCAAATGGGAGTTTATTTGAGAATATGTGAGGTGAAGTGTCTGAAACAATTTTTCTCAATTCACCAAGTAGGTACCCAAAACGACCTTTTTAAGGATAGCGATTAATTAGTTTAGGGGAGAATAGAAAGGAAAAGGGAAGGGTGGGGAAAAAAAGGAAAAGGAGAAGGGAGGGGCCTAGGGGTAGGAGGAGTGTAGGGTTGGGGGGGGGGGGGGGGGGGGGGGGGAAATGTTTTTTTTTTATGCTTAAAGGGAGCTCAAAGGGCAGCGCAAGCATGTAGCTTAGTGGTTAAGGTTAAGCTTTATATATCTCCATGTGACGAGGTCAAATCCTACCCATTAGGATTGGTTTTAAATTGTGGAGATCCTAATTGGAGATGCTAAAGCATCTTGGGAAGATTCTATCTAATGAAAATTGAAAGTAGAGCGAGTAGGCGAGTGATACAACTTATGAATATGACGAGATTTAGTGTATCTAGATATTCGCTAGAGATCGGTGACAATCTCTTGATGTGATGGCTAAACAAGTTGCAATGATCAGGATTTGTGTTTGGGATCACGATGGAAGCGTGAGAGAAACAACGTCTATCTCACGGGGAGGGACACCATGGGCCAACGAAAATGAATATATTGACTAACTTTAAGCACTTCAAATAAAAATTGAATTGTAAGAGATAGCAACACATGAGATGCAGGGGAGTGGCGGATTAGTTCCACCCCAAGAGAATACTGGTGCTTCTTTCAGTATTTCCTTATATTTTGCTTAAACATAGTACATAACTGGTACTCCATCCTTTGCACCTTCACCAAGAAATGTGCCAGAGAATGAGCCCTTCGGTCTCCTCACACTGCCATGTCAGCACATGTCAACGCAACACGCAAAAATCCGTGTTGTTTCTACGTCATCATGTCAACACAAAATCAGGGGGTGCCGTACAACTACCATCATGTCATCATTATAGTAATACAATGATTTTTTGTGGTGTGTGGGTTGCTTTATTTTATTATTATGCCACTAGGCATCGGACGGGGTGCTATATGTTGTTGGAAACTCTTCTTTAAAGATGGGCCACTCGGCAAAACTTTGTAAACTTCTTCTACTGCTTCTAGGGTTTAGGCACCTTGGCCGAGATCTGTAAGCTGGCTTCATTCTTTAGTGGCTTGACATGTAAGCTCTTGATATCCTGGTCGTTGGTTTCCAAGAAAAATCTTATTCAATAAGAGTATTTAGTGGTTGGAACATCACAATGAACCACAAATGCTCACATTTCCATGATACAAGACATAACGAACAACACCATTGAGGACTCCCCCGAGACAGACAATTTGCGTTATAAAGCTACTCAACGAATACCTCCTCACTCCCCACGCAAATAACTAAAAAGATCTTGGCCATGAGATTAGAGGACTGATATAACTAAACGCTCCCCACATCGTAGCTCCATAGCTTGGAGGTTCAAGCATACAATGAAATTTTTCCTTGACATCTCGTTAGCGTTTTCCGAAGGTTTTCTAGGATACAACGAAATGCTTCTCACACATCTTGTCTTTGTGGTTCTGAGATTTAAACAATACCAAAACAATATTTCTCACTACTCCATCCGCGAGTAAATCACCAAGCGTTGAAATTGGTATTAAAACCAAAGACAAACAATTTTAAATCGGCACCAAGATAGGTTTAAAACAAGTACGATCCATTTCAAACAATACTTCCTCAAGCAAAGTTCAGAAGTATCTAACATTTAATTTACTAAGTAGTCTATGTAGTCCAATAAATAGCTAAAAGGGGTTTGTCAACTTAAAGTTAATAATACAACCACCATAAAAAAAACTATATCCTTTCCATTGTAGAACATGTTTTAGAAAGAGTGGCTTGAAAAGAAGTTTATGGATTTGAAAAGAAGCTTATAGATTTCAAGAGGCTTCTAGTTTGGTTACAAGTCTATAGCAATGGTTGTGCACCATTGACACAAAGCAATGTAAAAGTTCACTACGGCGTACATAAGGCCACGAGAAGAATTCAATACTAAAAGGTCTCTTTGTGAGAGAAAATAAGAAAGTGACACTAATTTTTTATAAGATTTGTTATCACGATAGAATATTATGTTTCTTGAAAAAAATTAACAATAAAATATTTAAATTATAATATATTTCAAAAACATAAAAACTAATTTGTGAAAAAGCACTTGGTCATCAGAGTTAAAAAACTATTTTAAAAAGGTAAAAACTTATAATGATCTACAAGCAAGGTGAGAAAGAGAGGGTAGTGTTTAAAAGAAACAATTTTTTTAACATTGAATATAAAGGATAGATTTACAAAAGTTAAGCTATTAATTGCTATTTATGATTAAAGTGTGCAAATTTCAGCCATAATAATTAAAGTACAAAATATAAAAATAGATAATTATTATTTTTAATTAAAAAATTATTTACAAAGCTTAAAAATTTACAATTAAAAAATATTTGACCTATTAATTGTTTGCTTATGCATTCTTAGAGGACTTCATTAAACTCATTAAAGGTTTCTAAAAGCTTGCCTTCTTACAATACATCTTGTTTATCTCATTTGTCAAGTACAATCGCGCATGTCACTATATAAAAGTACTCATTCACCATTAAAAAACATCCAAACAAGGTGAAGATATTTTTTTAAGAACTAGTTAATGTATATGAGGAGATGATATATTTACTTTAAAAGAGTGTTTGGTTCAACATTTACAATATGAGAAAAGTAAGAAGTAAGTTGTTTCTTGGGCTGTGGCAGCTCTATCATTTTGCGTCTGCAGCTTGTGAGGCTTGCACGAGGTGGATGCTTTGGACTTCCTTTGACAAGGCGGGCTGCGAAGCTGCTATTGCAGGTCGTGCGGAGTTGTGGGGAAAAGACTTCAGTTTGAGAGTCTGAATGCGCCTCGGGAGGAAGACCATCTGCACCCCCACACATGGTTTGTCACACGGTCTTCACCCCTCCCTCATTTTTGGAGCTCCAGGAGAGGCCGGCCACCCTCTTGCCCCCTCTTGGAGGGGAAAAATGGTGGCCATTTTTCTTTTTGTTTGCGGGTGCCGAATCTGAGTGGCAGGCAGGGTTCGAGTGGCAGGCAACATCTACCTGGTGGCAACGCTCAGTACAAGCGGCTTCTTATTATGGTGCTAGGCTCTCCTCAAAAAGCCGGTATGTGTTGGAACTAGTCTTTTTTGGATTTGGTTTGTGGAGTGGTGTTGCTTCATCCGTGCTGTGGCCCTCGGATCGGTGATGGGGACCTCGAGCCCCGCCCTCTTTTGGTTTGCTCGTGTTACTCTTCATTGGGGGAAGGTGTCTCCAATGGCAACAAGGTTATTTACTTTTTTGCGATGTTGCTTTGTTATGATTTTCTATATATGGTATGCGTGTGTGAATGGCGTGGCTCCCCAATACACTTTTTTTCTTAATGCTCTTGCACGGTTTTGTGAGTCCGAGTTGTTATGATGTATATTGTGTTTCTAATTTATTTCACCACTCACACTTGTGAGTTAAAATGAAAAAAACATTTGCAATATGAGATGAAATTCAATATTAACCAGTTTTTAGCATGTACAAAGGATAGTGCCTTAACTTGCCTCACTCTTTTGTCCTGACTAAAAATTTTTTGATTCTTTTTCGAATACAATTAAAAATCAAAACTCTTCACCACATATTTTAATTCAAACACAAATTAGAAAATGTAAAAGGATTTAGAAAATGAAAAGATTCTTGTCATTGGGAAGTGAAAAGACTTTTATTCTATATAAAGAGGTGGCATGGTATATATCCAATGTGCCATGCTTTTGTGGAATTTAGTTTGCTTTCCTAATTTTCAATGCAGCTCTTGGAACATTTTATTTGAAAGGACATGATGTCTTTCTTAATTCTCCTCCAGACTTAAACAAGGCTCTTCACAAGGACACATGTCTAGCAACAAAAATTGATAAAGGATACTAAGGCCTTTAGAGGCTAAAGATCCGTTCTCTCTGGCTCGTTGTGTCAACTAGAGTCTAGCTCATCTCGGACATTAAAAATTCTCCTCCTCCTCTCTCTCTCTCTCTCTCTCTCTCTCTCTCTCTCTCTCACACACACACACACACACACACACGACTCTGGTTAAATATCGGCTTGTTAGGCCGCGTGTAGGTGGGCGTGATTGGCCCAGTCAGTCATGTCGCTTTTTGGGGGGGCAATAGAGATTTTAAATATATGTACAACATGCGCCACGGCTTGTGCAGATGCATGCACGTAGTGCAATGGTTAGGGTAGTGCTTCTGGGATGCGAGGTCGGGGGTTCGAGACTACGTGTGAGCTCCACATGTTGACTTTTTGGTCAACGGTCACCTAACGGCTACATTCGCCGGCAACCGGCATGCCTTGCTTTGCCAAGAGGCCTAGCAAGGCGAAATATAACCAAAACCCACACACACACACTCGTAGACTGATCATTCGCACGCGCGCATACACATTTTTTAGTAACTCTCCCTTACAAGTATATATTGGTTTGAGATTGTAGGCTGTGTCTCTACTCAAGGATCATTCACTCTCGGGGACATCAATGTTTGTAGCAGTGGACAACATCTCGCCCGAGTCATATGAAGCAGTGCAGAGAATCCTCCGCTTTATCATTGGGCCAGGTAGCAAACCGCTTTATCATTGGGCCAGGTAGCAAAGTGCTACTCACAGCCCGTGCCCTTGATACGTTAGTGCCTGCACTAAAAAATATGCAACGTAATTTCACATGTGATAGTATGCGCATGCCCAGTATAGACGATGAGCGTAGGAGGTGATGAACCTGGAGGATGTGGTGCTAGAGCTCATCCTGAAGAACTTCAAGGATTTATTGGATGAGGATCTCCAACTGCTGTTTCTGGATGTGACTCTCTTTATTCAACCTTCTTATCTTCAAGATAGTTCGCATGAGTGGTCCATCCGGCAGCTATGCAATTGTTGGGGAACTGGTAATTTGTTGCCTTTCTTTAATATAAACTTTTGTTTAGCAATTAGCGAAACAGCTCCAGGCTCATACATATTCGTATTACTGTGGCATCCATATTATTGTCGTCTCAGAAGGCCGTGCTTTGTCGAAACAAATATTGGTGACACAGATCATCATATCATTGTAGACTGTAGACTGTCTCATGAGTCGGCCTGCATATAATACGTCAGGCAGCTCCATCATCAATCTCATCCACATAAAGCTGAATATAAATTATGTCCCAGCTTTTATGAAGCAGCCAGATTATCTGAGAATTGCGAAGCACATGACATGGTTGCAGGTGCTTTGCTTGGAGAATGCGGGTATCAAATGTATTGGTGATATGAGTAGTTGCTGGCCGCATTTGCTAGAACTCAATATAGAGGAGTATTGCCTGGAAGAATTCGCACTTGGCGCCCTCCCAGCTTTGCAATCATTTAGATTCGTTGATACAAATAGGTGGCATATAAGCAAGTGTAGGCCGAATATGGGAACGAAGAAAAGGTTGCAGGGCAAGGACTTACTCACTGGAAGCCCAAACTTGCAGGACGTAGAAATTGTGTCCACATCCTTTCAGAATGCTCAACTCATGAAACCAACTTGGAGAATGCTCATGCAGGTGGATACTGGCGAGGAGATTCCAGAACTTTCATCTGCAATGCGAACCCTCCAGACTCTGTCTATTAGAGCTAATTGTGAGAAGCTGGAGAGAGTGAGCCTCACACACATCTCTACTGGTTCCGTGAGCCTCACACATGTCAAAATACGTTACTGTGAGAAGCTGGAGAGAGTGGATCTCTCTGCTGGCCGCTTGTTGAGCCTCACACATGTCAAAATACGTTACTGTGAGAAGCTGGCATCTTGAGCCTCAGAACTAGTCTCGAAATAATTGCGTGTGAGAAGCTAGAGAGAGTGGATCTGTCTGCTGGCTTCTTGAGCCTCACAAGTCTCGAAATAAGCTGGTGGTGTGAAAGTGTTGTGGAGGTCAAGCTTGGCTTGCAGGCTGTCCCCAACTTGCGCTCACTTGAGGTTGAAGGTTGCGCAGAGCCATGTGTTTTGAGAGGTGTTGAGGATTTGAAGCTGCTAAAGCATTTGACAGTGAGTTGTTGTTCCATGTTGCTGCAGAGTGCAGGGCCTAAATGTCTCAGTGGTTTGACTCGCTTGAAATTACTTGTCCTTAAACAGTTTGCAACTGCATGGAGGCAACAAAGAATCTGGGATTACAAACGTGCACGATTAGAGGAACTCAGGTCTTTAATTTGGTGCATCTAGAAATTTGGCCGGCTGGCAGAACTGCTCCTATCAACCTTGCAAACCTGACGAATCTGAAGATATTGGATATGAATGGAATGGTGTCCTGGGAGGGCCTGGATAACTTGAGGAGATTGGAAATTAGACTTAGCTTGCATTCTTCAGATGAGATGGAATATTGTGCATCAGATGAATTAGAGGATGAGACAGTGCAGGAATATTACAGGAGTGGCTGCCCCCCATATTGCGTAGCTGAGGCCCGTGTGTTGAGTATTTTTCCACAGAATCTCACAGCCCTGCATTTGTACTGCCTTAAGCACCTCAGATGCCTGGATGGTATTGACCGCCTTATCCATCTTCGTCTACTTATGTTGGCTGACTGTCCATTGTTGGAAGAGCTCCCTTCCTTGGATGCGTTGCAGGAAATGGGATGGCTCCTAATAACAGAGTGTGTGAAGCTCAAAGGTGTGAGGGGTTGTGATGAGATGAGAAAGCTGTTATGTGTGGAGCTGGGAGGATGTGAAAGCAGGGAGCAGCTACCGTTCAAGGACATCCATGCGCTCCTGTCCAACCACCCGCAATTGTCCAACCACCCGCAATTGACAGATCGTTCCTTCGAGCGCTGCAGGTTAGCGAAGGATAGAGAGTTGATGCTGGAGTGGGCAGACGTGTGTGGGCCCCTGTGTGTGGCTGAGGTGAGGCAGTTCCTATGGGAATACTATTCTCAAGAGGTAAGTAAAGCAGCAGCCTCTGGTTGTTCAGAGTGTGTGTGTGTGTGTGTGTGAGAGAGAGAGAGAGAGAGAGAGAGAGAGAGATAACGTCCATGGTTGGTTGGTTTATATGATGCAACAGGGGAGGATGGAACAAGAGGAGGAGGAGGAGGGGTTGAAGGAAGCGATGCTGTCATGCCTGCTGAAGTTGTAAAAGTAACTTATGATTTTAATAAGTGTGGACTTCTTTCCACCTATATTTTTTTCCAAAGTCCTTACACCTAGTTCTCACATGGACCCTTTTTACCTATGCAAGCCTCAACATGTGTCTATTCCCACCTACCTATAACTCACATGTGATGGATAATCTTCACTCCTTCAACTTGTATATAAATCTCATTAGTTGCCCTCATTTGTAACAAGGTCTTCACTCTCCATTCAAGTGCAATCTATTGTCATTGCTCTATTTCTATTTTACACTCTCTTATGTCTTGACATTAGCATATTAATTAATAGTGATATTAATTATATTTAAGTTTATCTCTAAGTTCTCACATGGTATCAGAGCAATAAAACTTAAGGTTAGTTTTTCTAATTAGCGCTAAGAGTATTCCATCTCTCTAGTCCACACTCAAAGCCTCACTCTCCATTCTTTTCAAGGAATCCGGAACCTCGAAAGATGGCTTAGTTAGCTTCTTCATCTTCCGCATCCACCTACAAGCCCCGCTACATTATCGACAAGCTTAACGGCACTAACTATCAAGTGTGGAAGATTCGGATGGAACTCTACTTCACGCAGCTGCAACTTTGGGGCGTCACGTCAGGAGTCGAAGAGCAACCTGACCACCCCGAAGACAAAGATTCAACATACTTCATCGACACCTATAATACTTGGCATAGTAGAAACAATAGTGTCAAGATGGAGCTCATTCTCCATTGCCAAGATCGGCAAGTCCAAATGGTGAAAAAGCTAACTACTGCTAGCGCCATTTGGAAGTTCTTCGAGAAGAACTACGAGCACACTGACCTCGTCTACCAAGTTTCCCTGATCAAGAAATTGGTAAACACTACCATGCAAGAGGGCCAGTCATCCTCCAAGTTTTTGGAGACGTGAAAAATACCTCTAGATGAAGTACTTATCTCAGAGCTTGCCATCCCTGAAGAGCTTCAAAGTATGCTCTTATTGGCTTCTCTACCTGCATCATGGAGAGCCTTTATCACTACACAAGCCACCACGGCTAACTTGCAGCTACAAAATCTTGTAGCCAAGATCCATCAGGAGGAAACGCTTCGCGACCACGCTAGCAGCTCCGAGAAGTCCACGGCACTTGTCACTATGACAAGAAACTCACGTCCTTACAACGGCAAGAAGCCTCAACATTCGGGCCCTCCTCGACAACACAATAATTCTGGAAGAAAGTCGCAATTTCAAAGCCACCACAATCACCAAAATTCAAAGCAATGCGCCACTTGTCATCGCTTTGGACACCTCACAGAGGACTGTTGGCAACCACGCAATCAAGGTAATCGTCCTATCTCTCACCCCAATCTATATCCTTCTTACCCTCAAGGGGAGACAGGCCATGGCCAGCCATCTCCTTTTATTTATGGTCAAGCTCATTATGCTGACATATCTACTTATGATAGCCCATCTTATCCTTTGCAACTATATTCCACCACTATATCTACTTCATATCCCAATATCTGGCTACTTGATACGGGCGCCACCCATCATATGGCATATCACCTACACTGGCTATTCAACATCACTTATCTAGAACACCCTCTAGAAGTATGCCTCGGTGATAACAGCATCCAGCTCGCCAAAGCCTATGGAGATGGTGTCATTAACCTACCTAATGGCCTACACACCACTATTTCTCACGTATATTATGTCCCTGGTCTCAGTAAAAGAGGCTATTCATATTAGCGACGCTCACACAGCGACGCTCAAAAACAAAATTCCCGGCGTCGCTATGAGCGTCGCAAATTTACTTGTAAATTTGCGACGCTCATAGCGACGCCGACTGGGCTAAAAAAATAACAGAGAGTGCCCAAAAACTCAGATCTCAGATTTGAGTTTTTCGGCGCCCTCAAGCAAGGAGCAGGTAACGCTCTCTCTCTCTCTCTCTCTCTCTCTCTCTCTCTCTCTCTCTCTCTCTCTTTCTTCTCCACACACACACACACACACACACGAGGAGAGGAAGGAGAGCCAGGTATGCTCCTTCCCTCTCCTCACTCTCATGTTCCCTTCCCCTCTTTCTCTCTCCCTCTCTCTCTCTCTGTCACACACACACACACACACACACACATAGTGTTTTTGAGAGAGAGAGAGAGAGAGAGAGAGAGAGAGAGAGAGAGAGAGAGTACAAACATAAACAAAAACGCGCACACACATACATAAACAAAGAATGCACACACACATTGAGAGAGGAAAAGAGAGAGAGAGCATGCATAAACAAAAAACGCACACATTGAGAGAGGAAAAGAGAGAGAGAACATGCATAAACAAAAAACGCACACATTGAGAGAGGAAAAGAGAGAGAAAACATGCATAAACAAAAAAACGCACACACATTGAGAGAGAAAGACAGAGAAACTAATTTAACGTCGTAGGAAACTAATTAAAATTAAAAGACCTAAAGATCTAGTCGACGAGGAGTTGAACTCAAGACCTATTATTCAAGAGGGAAATGGCATAACCAATCTATCATACTTGGCATGGGTGATAGAAAGGTTATACCATTTATCTCTTTTTATTGGCACACACATCCACACACGCGCACACACACAAGAAGAAGAGAGTTATAACGTCGTAGGAAACTATCCTAAAAGACGTTAAAGATTAGGTTAGATGTAGACTTACGTTAAATTAGATTTAGGTTTATTTAAGTTAAATTAGATTAGATTTAAGTTTATTTTTAATTAGATTTACGTTTATTTACGCTAGATTTAGATTTACGTTATATTAGATTAGATTTAGGTCTCCATAGACTGCGATGCCTACATGAAGCGGGTGAAGAAAGCCCTCAATGGAATATAGGGTATTGCTGCCTTCACTCATGGTGGGCTCCGTCGATCCAAAAGTACTGGTGAAATGTCTTCAGAAGATAGGGAAGAAGGTGGATCTTCAGGGCGGAAAGAGTCACTACATCCCCGACACAATGACCATCTAGACAACCTCTAGTCATTCAACAGCAACTTCAAAGTTAGTAACAAGAGCAAGAACGGTCTAAAGGGCCAATTGCTGTCGTCAGATGTGGATGGAGATGAGGCAGCGTCACCGCCGAAAGTTAACTCTCACATCTTTAGTGATGAGAATGCCAACTCTTGCCGAGTTATGTGAAAAATTATGTGTTAAATCAGTTTTAAGGTTCTTATAATCCGTGTTAGTTTAGTTCTTTGTTTTTAATATAACATAATTTACGTTAGATTTAGATTTATGTTATATTAGATTAGACTTAGGTTTATTTAGGTTTACCCACACACACACACACACACACACAAGAAGAAGAGAGTTTTAACGTCATAGGAAACTATCCCAAAAGATGTTAAACATTAGGTTAGATGTAGACTTACGTTAAATTAGATTTAGGTTTATTTTTAGTTAGATTTACGTTTATTTAGTTTTACGCTTATTTACGTTAGATCGAGTCCACGCAAGAATTACTTACGGTTTAGGGTTTAGAGTTAGACGAACAGTGAAAAGATCTACTGTGAAAAGATGTTAAGATGCTGTGAAGTGCTACAGCTAAAGAAGAGGCAAAGGGGTTTTGTCCACTACATGCAGTATCATGTAGATGTGGGTCTGTAGATTTCTTGTACCCACAAATATAGGTATTGATCAATAAAGACGAGATTATAACCCGGTGGTCCTGATCTCCGTGCAACTCTAGACCGAGGTGTGCGGGGATTGGACATGACTAGAGAATGTGAGGTAAAGAGAGAGAGAGAGAGAGAGAGAGAGAGAGAGAGAGAGAGAGAGAGAGAGAGAGAGAGAGAGAGAGATAAGACGAAGAATGCCAATAGAATATTAAATTTGTTGTCCAGGTTATAAGATTTTTATCCTCATTATGAGTAGTGACGAGGATGTGGGACCGTCCAACCGAAACACCTATCTCTCAACGAGGGTCTTATGTCCTTGTAATCAATGCAAGCATGCTGTGCGACGTACAAGACGTGTTTCTTTGCAGCACGTTCATGAATTTGGCGAGTTTGATCCATCTATTATAGATCGAGTTGTTGCCAATTATAACTCGTCGGACTCTGACGCTGGCCAACAAGCAGCAATCTTGCAACCCAATAGACGTGTTCGCAGGCGCTTTGGTCAAGCAACATATGTGAGGCCACAAGATGTAGCCTCTGACAGCTCGGGGGATGATCATGCAGAGCACATTCCCAACGAGGCAATGTTTGAGCCCGAGATTGATGAAATGATCGAGACAATCATGGATTCAGAAAGGCTTATCTATGATGATATGAAAAGTGAAGCCGATACGCCATTGTATAATGGAGCACGTATGTCTAGATTGAAAGCACTCCTGGTTCTTCTCAACATGCAGGCAAAGTTTGGATGGAGTGACACTAGCGTCACAGCGCTTTTCAGGTGATCTATTACAATTAGTTTACTTTAATAAAACTCTAAATGTATAATGATCTGATAGGTTTTTACACGACTGTATCATATTTTTATGTTGTGTAGATTGCTTAAAGAGCACATACTACCAGCTGACAATGTGATGCCAGATTCCCGAGATGAAGCAAGAAAGATTTTGCGAAACTTGGGGATGGATTACAATTCTATCCACGCTTGTCCTAATGACTGCATTCTTTTAAGAGGGGAATACATAGACATGGAGAAGTGTCCGAAATGTGATTCCGAAAGATATTGAGTAGATCTCCATGGGACAAAAATTCCACAAAAGGTTTTGCGACATTTCCCTCTGCTTCCTCGCATCAAGCATTTCTTCGAATGTAAGTCCATGGCCGCCCTAGCATCATGGCATGAGGAGAATAAATCTTCGGATGGTGTGCTACGAATTCCTGCAAATTGCGTAGCCTGGAAACATATAGATGAAACATGGTCGTATTTTGCCAGGGAAGCTCGAAATTTGCGCTTAGGCCTGGCTATGGATGGCGTAAATCCATTTGGTCAAAGATCAACATCTTACAGTGTATGGCCCGTTGTCATCGTCAACTACAACATTCCCCCGTGGTTGACTACGAAGAAGGGGCACCTATGGCTAAGCTTGATTGTGCCAGGGCGATATAAAGTGGAGAATATGGATGTGTATCTTCGTCCACTATTGGAAGAGCTACAACAATTGTGGATTGGCATAGAGGTGGTGGATATGACCTGACACACAGGACGATGGAATGCTTTGATCAGAGGCATTCTAATGTGGACCATGCATGACTATCCCGGGCTAACAAAATGCTCAGGTGATCTATTGACACTCCTCACTCAGACACTGTAAATCTTGTTTTTTCCCATAGTTGATCTATTATCATGTGTATACATGCAGGGCTTCAAACAAGCGGATACAGAGCATGTGTCACATGTGGACCTAGACTGAATGCACGTAGGGCGCCCTCACTGAAGAAGCAAATCTACGAAGGTCATCAAGCGTATCTTCCAGAGAATCATGTGTTACGCGATGGCTTTTTGGGAAGAGAGCCACCAAGGATGTCTGCACAAGCATGGTTAGAGCAGAAGGAGATGTGCGATGACAGATTTCCTCCAGGGATGAAGAGACTATCTCTATGGTACGAGTTACCATACTGGCCCCGACTCATGATCAATCACTTGCTCGATCCAATGCACATATTCAAGAATGTGGGTAATCTACTATGGGACCATCTGACCGGCAAGAAAGATACTTTGGGAGCCAGAGTTGACCTTAGAAATGTGGATCGTATGGAGCAATATTGGCCGCAAACAGCGTCTGATGGATCGATAAAACTCCCTAAAGCACCATGGATTCTCACAGGATCCCAAGAACGCGTAGTAAAAGAGACCATTCGATCTTTGCGGACCCCCACTGGCGTAATGCACTCGCTCCGAACGTGTTTTACTAAAGAAGGAAAGCTTACCGGTTTGAAGTCACACGATTGGCATAAAATGTGTCAGGTACGTTCATAGTGGACTTTAATATCATTGCATAAAATGTGGACTTTAATATCATTGCTGCACATACTTTACAGTTTATTTTACCGGTTGCCATTGAGGGATGTTTGTCTCTCGACCCGTAACAATATCTACAAACTTGCAAAGCTGGTGCAATGGATCTCACAAAAGGAGATCAACGTAGACTCCATACCATTCGCCAAACTAAATGCTGCGGAGCTTGTGTGCATGTTTGAGAAACATTTTTCTACTACCATACTAACCATTCAGGTGCATCTTCTTGTTCACATAGTTGATGAGGTGGAAATAGCTGGCAAAGATCATTCCAGATGGATGTTCTTCTTAGAACGTTTCATGAA
The DNA here is from genome assembly GCF_014529385.1 of Adiantum capillus-veneris. Lineage (NCBI taxonomy): Eukaryota > Viridiplantae > Streptophyta > Polypodiopsida > Polypodiales > Pteridaceae > Adiantum > Adiantum capillus-veneris. Next base: position 31,481,388 of record NC_140951.1, read on the forward strand.
AACGCTTAAGGGATATGTGCGTCAAAAGGCACGTCCGGAGGGTAGCATGGTAGAAGGTTGGTTGGTATCAAAGTCCCTAGTGTACATTGGAGAGTGGCTAGACGGATTTGATAAAGCCCGGGACACACTATCGCGAACCATAGATGATGAGCGCATATCTGGGATTGTCATGTGCAATCTCGGTGTTGAGAAGAAGATGACGGAAGATCTAGAGGCTAAAATCAACCGATTTTGCATGCTTCACAATCCAGTGATGCAAAAGTGGATTTCACAATATGAGGATGCAAAGCAAGAGCGACAAAGGGCACGAATCGAGTGGAGACGGGGAAGACGACCACCGATGCACTATCCGACGGTTCTGGAGAGCCTACCAACCTTCATGAGCTTAAGATGGTTGCACAACCAATTGAAAAGCGCACAACAATGCGGTGACGAAGTGACTGAGGAAGAGTGGGAGTACTCTAGGGATTGCGCGACCAAGGTAAGTTTGCAATGTACGACTAGCTAGTGACTTTATTTCTAAACGTTTGAATGGCCACTCATAATCTTTGTTCGTTGTAGTATAAGTCATACACAGCAGCATGGTGTAAAGGTCGACATTTTAGGGTGGAACGAATCGACAAAAAGCGTTTTACTCAAGATTGTGGAATCATGGCAAAATTTGAACAGTCTAGTCGACGATGTTCCTCTGATGCAGATCCTGTGGTGGAGGAACTCACTTATTTCGGCACGCTGCAAGAGATTTTGAGGATCGATTACAGAGGATTTTTTGTCGACTTACTCGACGTGCAATGGTTCAAGATAATCATGGAGGGTCGCAAGGCTACTGTGTATAGAGGAGAGTCTGGTTTTCTTGAGGTGGGTTCTACTAAGAAATGGACTGACCTAAGAGACACTTTCGTACTACCCGAGCATTGTGAACAAGTAAGTATGTAAATAGTTAACATCCCCCTTTTACAAGTTATGTGCTTGAAAGCTCTCATGTAAGTTATGTGGCTCTCGCAGGTAATATTTCATCCTACAAAGTCTACATCAAACTGGTGGTATGTCATAGAGGTAGCCCCTCGTAGTGCAAGGACGTATGAAGGCTACCATGTGCCAATCACAACGGCATCAATGGAAGAGATCAGAGAATATGCTCAATCAGAAGCCGCTGCGGTGGTGCCAGACGAGCATCAAGATGCTACTACTCTATATGGGGTGCATGCAGAGGAGCTACAAAATGAAACAGAGGATATGTTTTTAAACGGAGAGCTCTATATAGATATAGGAAGTTATGCTGAGTTATGCGAGGATGAGAGAGAGATCTCTTAAAGCCACAAATATTGTATTTGAACAATTTTGCTCCGTGTTGTAAAAGCTCTGGCTCTCTAAGTACCTTCCATGGTGTTTAACGCTCTTTTCTACTCGCGCTCACATCTTTTGATTGAAAATTCTGAGTTTTCGACTTGCCTCTTCTATCACTCAATTCATTGCGTCATTGTATTTATATGCGTCATTACGTCATTGTATTTAATGGTCTTTGCGTCATTGTCTACTCTATTCATTCAATATTAAGTTTAAATATTCGTGTGTTTAATGCAGGTATGGATGATGAGGAGTTTCTTTCTTCTTTGTCACCGCAGCAGAGACAGTGGTACGTGGAGCGTCATCGCTCTGGCGCATCATCGCGCGTTCCTACTCCATCCGCATCTCCCTCTCTTTCGGAGCATTCGGCGCGCTCCGAAGCTTCGGCGTCGACGAGACGAGCTTCACACTCGTCTAGGGTTTACTCTTTTCTATTTTTTGTATTGTTTTATAAATGTCGTTATATGTTTATACTTACTGAAAGCTGTCTTATTGTCTTTTTTTGCAGAATCCGACAGATACGCCGCTTGGACGCGACGAGACATCTGACTAGACGACGTCAGTTTAGCCGTAGCTAGATAGCATTAGTTTAGGGTTTCTCATAGCTTATGTATCATGAGACGGATTTTATACGTCTTTTTGAACCATGTATATTATTACATTTGTCACCGCAGTTCATTTTGCCAATCAATTCTTTATGCCTATGATGTTGTACAATTGTCATTATTACATTTTCCAATCAATTCATTTTGCCTATGATGTGTACAATTGTCAATTTTACGCTTGTCAATTTTGCAAACAATGCGTCTTGTGGGTGACTATTTTGGGTCTATTATCTACCCTTGCACTTTTTTTAAAAAGTGAATCAAGTACAATATGGTTGATGGGTGGCAGGGCATTCAATGCCCTGTCACCAAAAAAAAAATTCTCTCGGGCGTCGCTATAACCGTCGCTATTTATGGCTCTCTAGCATCGCTATAGACTTCTGTGTAAACGTCGCTATAACCGTCGCTATATAGCGACGCTCATAGCGACGCCTATAGCGTCGCATATAGCGACGCTCTCGTAGCGACGATATTAGCGACGGTTTTAGCGACGCCGGCGGTTATAAAAACCCAGTGTATTTCCGTCGCTAACAGCGTCACAAGAGCACACAACCTCTTGTAGTGTCTCAAGAAAAATCTCATCTCTGTCAGCGAGCTAACCGAAAACGGCATCGTCATCAAATTCGTGCGAGAAGGCTGCCACATTTCGACACTAAACAAAGATGGTCAGTATGTCACACTTTTGGTCCCCAAAACTGGGCGTCTTTATCCATTGGGTGACTCATCACCTGCACATGCATCTGCATCATCCATAAAAACACAAGAAAACACACTCAAATGGCATTATAGACTAGGAAATATTTCTCAACATGTTTTGCACCAACTCACTCATCGCCAACTTGCACTAGGTCTTCCCAAGCACCTCACTCACATCACACTTTGTGACGGATGCATTCTTGCTAAAGCACATCATGTCCCATTCCCCACTTCATCATCACGAGCCATTGCACCTCTCGACCTCATCCACTCTGATGTGTGTGGCCCATTGCCCGTCAACTCCCTCACTGGCAATAAGTATATGCTTACTTTTATAGATGATTTCTCAAAATCCTCAACCTTCTCTCATTTTTGCACATTTAAGGCATTAGTTGAGACTAAACATAGCTGTCACATTAAAACTCTCCGCACAGATCATGGTGGGGAATACACTTCTCATGCATTCAAACATCTATGTCTTTCTGCTGGTATTCGACATGAATTCTCCATCACCGACCACCCACAACAAAACGTTCGTGCAAAGCGTAAGAATCGCACACTATTTGAAGCTGCTCGTGCCATGCTTCTTCAAGCTAGCCTCCCAGACACCTATTGGGAAGAAGCTACCGTCACTGCGTGCTACATTCAAAACCGCATTCCATCCACCCTCAATCCTACTACTACACCCTACACCCTCTAGCACGGTCACCCACCTCATCTTGGCCACCTTCACATCTTTGGAAGCATTGCATACCCACTTGTGATGCAACCTTTATCAAAACTATCACCACGTGCTCAACGCACAACTTTTGTCGGCTATGGTGATCGCTTTGGCATCAAGGCATACCGCTTCTATATCCCAGATCATCACAAGTTTATCTTTGCCTGCACCGTCGTCTTTGATGAAGAATTCATCATCTCAAGCAAATCTTCTCCACCATTGCACCCTACATTCTCATCACCAGTCCACTCTTCTCATCAATCTTTGTTGACGGCCTCACCAACACACACACCCATGCAAATTTCCCACCCTTCTAGGCACAATATTGAGTCTCCCTTCACCATCCAAAGGCCTTTCCTCATCGCCGATCCACCTCCTTGTGTCTCGCATTCTCATGCACAGCCAATCGAAAACTGTAATAAAATCTAATATCTAACCAACCCAAATGATTTTCTCATATTAAATTGATCACTTAATGTAGGAGAATAAACGGGAACAAGTGTTAAGATATAGATATGTGCTTATAGATCTATCTCAACACGGGGCCAATGGTAAAGGGGCCCAAAAGGGAGATGGTCTATCAAAGAGCAAGGCTAACCAATGGAGCATAAGACCTTAGGGTTAGCTTCATTGAATACCTCCAATAAATGTGTGAAAAAGTCCTTTGACCTTAGGTAAGCTAGGGCTAAGCTTGAGGTGGGAACCCGGCCCAAGCTCGACGTGCTTGTCCTCCTTGAGGTGCTTGTCATGCTTGAGGTGTTTGTCATGCTTGAGGTGCTTGATTAAGATTCTTGAGGTGCTTGACTGGATCCATGCTTGAGGTGCTTGACTTGCTGCATGATTAAGGTACTTGAGGTGCCTTGAGAAGCTTTCCTGAGATGCTTGTCGGAACACCCCCTAGTTCAAGTGCTTTGTCATGCTTGGTGAGTAACGTGCTTGATCACCTAAAGTCAAAATCATTCCTACAAGAGGGGGGGGCGAGCCCTTTTCCTAGGGGCTAGAGAGAGAACACCCACTCACACACACAAGGGAAGCCGCAACTTGAAGAGGCAGCAAGGACACATGTCAGGTCCCTACCCATGTTACCTTCATGTGTTGCTTGAAGCCTATTGGCTAGGCTTCAAAGGGGTCCAATGATAAATTACTTGAATTATCTAATTGATTTTGCATTTATCAAGTCCTCTCTCTCAAAGGGGAAAGGGGGACACTTGTCCCAAGGCTACCCATGTTGCTTGTAATGGCTCTTGCTTGTGATTGGCTAGGCCTGGAGGGGTCCAATGAGCTTCAAGCATGAGCTACAAGGGGGGGTCGACCCAAGCTAGCTAGGGGCTTGCTTGAGGGGTATACTCACCCACACAAACTCACAAGCACTCTCATTGTGTGCTATGCAAAGTGCAAGATCTCCCTCTCCAAGCAAGTAGAGGTTGAGAGTCTACACCAACACTCTTGGCTATGGAGTGCAAATCCAACCAAGAGCCATGCTTCAATACTTGAGCTTGTCATCTCCTTCTTCTTCATTACTATGCTATTATGTATGCTAGCAACAAGAGTATGATAAGTGAGGAACTAGTTCTTTCTCCTATGAAATGTTTCTTCTTCCTCTTCCCTACCCTCATTCCCTGCTAGCTCTCTCCACCTTCGAAGGTGTTTGAGGTCTTGGGACTGAGGCTTGGGACAATTAAAGCTTTCTTCAAGTTCATGTTATGCTATGATTGTGATGCATGAAGCTTTCCATCTTCATTGCATCACCTAGGTCACAAGGAACACAAAGAATGTATTGTAACAAGTCTCTCTTAATGGGAGAAATCATATTACAAATGCCTATTGGAGGGGGGACCGGCTCCACATAAATCCGGTCCTCAACTGTTGTCATGTTCTCTAAATTCTCTCTCTTGCAAAAGTATTGTTCATGCCAAGTTAACTAATTGCTATGATTATGTTGCTATCTTCAATTATGTCTACCCGCTATGCTCACAAAGTTATTTCTTGAAAGTATTCTCATTAATTTCTGCTATTCTCAAGTTGAATAGGCTAATTCCATTACATTGGTATCAGAGCATTTGGTTTCTCTTTTCTTGCTTAAGAAGAGAGGTCCTTAAGTAGCCTATAAATGGTTGATGTTGTTAATTATAATAGGGTAAGTGGAACTGGGATCTAATATCGGTTTTGTTAAGCCCACTATGTGGGGGATGGTGCACACCTCGGGAGCTTTGGACTTAATAATGGTGTCTTTTTAGACTTGCCTACGGCTTTACCATTATTGAGCCATAGGAAGTCCGAAAGGAGCTAGCCCTTGGCAACTCTGCTATGTTAGACCTACTCCTCTACTCTCTATAATTAACCACTTTGAGCCATGAGTGTAGATACTTAAGAGCCAATTTTCAAAGGCTAAGAGGAGTGGCAACTAAGGTTTTGAATTGCCAAAGCATACACTAAGTACATACATAAAATTTTGTTAACATGGCTGACAATAATCAAGAGAGTAGAATGAACATTGATAGCTTTGATTTTGCACATGAAGGTGCTAATGATGATGCTCCCATGTTTGTGAATTATCTTGTGACTAGGTTGCAACAAGCTATGGGCAACCCTACTTTGCAAGCCGAAGTTACTCAACAACTTCGTGCCTATGGAATTTCCCTTCCTCTCCAAGAGGAGAGAGAGCTTAGGAGGCCTCTTGAAGAGACCCCCAAAAGAAGACTCTCTCCCATTCGAGAGGAGGAATCCAAAGAGAAAGAAAGTAATGAAAGTCCAAGTTCTTATGAAGATGTGGCTCCACGAAGAAGGCGGTCTAGACGATCGCCTACTCCTCCCAAGAGGAAAAGAGCAACCCATAGTCCTTCTCCTCATCACTCTGAAAGGCAAGAGAGGAAACAAAGGAAGAAAAGGGCTAGGAAGAGGTCACCCTCTTCTCCTTCTTCTTCACCTTCCTCCTCTTCTGATGAAAGTTATGGCTATTCTCCTAGAGAATACAAGAGGGGAGGACATCGCAAATCATTTCCTGCATGGCGAAGGTCACAAAATCTAAAGAAGTTTAAGGAGGGAGGAAAGAGTATCTCTTTTCTCACCTACGATGGCACCTTTGGTGCTACTGACAAAGTGTCGGCCTTCATCCAGCAATTTGATGCGGCCTTTGGGGACGAGGGCTTCACAGAGTCCTCCAAGCTACGTCATGTAGCTATGCACTTCCAAAAATCAGCTCGTCAATGGTGGGCTAGCCTTCGTGGCAATGGAGAAGCCCCAAAGACATGGAAAACTCTACGAGTTTCCATCATGAAGCAATTTCTGCCAAGCGATACTAAAGATAAAGTTCTTACCGAATGGCGCGGCTTGAAGCTTCTCTCTCATGAGTCTATCAACAAGTATGTAGACAAGTTTTGGGATTTACATCTCAAAGCTACTGTCTTTCAAAAGATAGACTTTGCCGAGCAAAGACAACAATTCTGTGCGGGATTACCTGAAGAGATGGCCGAATACATCAACTCTCAACGGCCCGGTACTATTACCGAACTAATCCACCACACCATGGTTGCTTCACGCATCAATTTCCATCAAGGGGCTAGACGTAATGTCAAGCCCATGGAAAACAAAGATAAAAATGATGCAAAGGGGAAATCCAATGCTCAAAATAATTCCCAAGGCACTTCCAACAACAACAACAACAACAACAATCGGTCCAAGGAGAAGGGAGTTTACAAAGGTAAAAACAAACTCTCTCCTGAAGAGCTTGAAGCTTTTCGCAAGGACCATAAGTGTTTCAAGTGTGGAGAGCAAGGACATGGCTATCGTTCTTGCCCCAAGAAGAATACTCTCAATGAGACTCCTAGAGCTTCCACCATCGAAGCTCCAAAAGAGGATGCTCATTGCAAAGAATCATCACTCTCCTATGCTTGGGGAAAGGTAAGAGATCATGATGCCTTCATCTTGTTTGACCCTGGCTCTACTCTTAACTTCATATCAATAGAGTTGGCCACCAAGTTGGGAATTCAAACTTTTGAGATGGGAGATATAGTAGTCGCTGATGCAGCTTTCAAGGGACAACAAGCCTCCGTTACTCCCTTGATTGGGAAGTGGAGGCTTCATGTCCAAAGCTATGTCGACAAAGAAGACTTCTTCATCTCTCCTCTCCAACATCAGGATGTTATCCTAGGGGCACCATGGTTTGATCGCATGGCTGCCCACATGAAGTTCTCTGAAAGGAGAATTTACTTCACTTACAAGGGAAAGAACATGTATATAGATGCTAGTGAGCGTGGTCGCACTATTCCACTTGTAAATCCTCTTTCTTTTGATAAGTCAATGAAGAGCTCAGTTTTTGCGTACATGATTTTTGTCAAAGAGTCTCCAAAAGATACTAATGTTTCATCAAATGTAAATGATAGGAATCAAGAAGAGTTAGACTTGTCTAATTTTCTAAAAGGATTCCAAGATGTGTTCATCGATGATATCCCTATGGACTTACCTCCAAAACGAGGGGATGATGACCATCGTATTGAGCTCCTTCCTGGAAGCTCACCACCTAACAAACCTCCTTATCGAGTCTCACAAGCTCAACAAGAGGAGATCATGAGGCAAGTACAAGAGCTGGTAGACAAAGGGATGGTGAGGCCTAGTTCCTCTCCCTTTTGTTCTCCAGTCCTTTTAGTGCAAAAGAAAGATGGTACATACCGTATGTGTGTGGACTATCGAGCACTAAACCATATCACTATCAAAAACAGATTTCCCGTACCTCGGGTAGAAGATCTATTTGATAAGTTACAAGGCTCTACCTACTTCAGTAGGATTGACCTTAAGAGTGGCTATCATCAAATAAGGATAGTGGATGAAGATATCTTAAAGACCGCATTTCGCACAACGTTTGGTCTTTATGAATATCTAGTCATGCCTTTTGGCTTGACTAATGCACCAGCTACGTTCAATCGTTTGATGGAGAAAATTTTTAGACCATATCGAAAATTCACTAGAGTGTTCTTTGATGATATCATCATCTACTCCAAGTCTTTGGAGGAACATAAGCAGCATCTCCAAGTGATTTTTCAAGCATTGAGGGAGAACAAGCTTTATCTCAACCAAAAGAAAAACGAATTCTTCCTTCAAGAGATTCAATACTTAGGTCATATTATCTCTAAAGATGGTATCCAAATGGATCCATCAAAGTTAGAGGTAATAAAAGCATGGCCTAACCCAAGAAATCTACATGAGCTAAGAAGCTTTATTGGTATGTGTGCATACTATAGACGCTTCATAGCAAAATTCTCTCAAGTAGCAGGACCACTACATAACTTAACTAAGAAGAACGTTAAGTTTGTATGGACTGCTAAGGAGCAAAATGCTTTTGAAAAACTCAAAGAGAAGCTTACTTCCCAACCAGTCCTCATGCTTTCGGATCTCTCAAAGCCATTTGAGCTCCAATGTGATGCTTGTGGTGATTGCCTTGGAGCGGTTTTGCTTCAAGAAGGGCATGCCATAGCATATGAGAGCCGAAGGCTCAATGGTGATGAACGAGTCTTGGGCATTTATGAGAAAGAGCTTTTAGCTATTCTACATGTCCTAGACACATGGAAGCACTACCTATTGGGGACTCCATTTATCCTACGAACCGACCACCAAAGTCTCAAGTATTTCATGACGCAAACCAAGCTTTCCGACAAACAAATGATGTGGGCAAATTTTCTTTCGCAATTTAATTTCCATATTGCTCACATAGCTGGTAAGCACAATCAAGTTGCCGATGCACTTTCACGACGACCAAAAGTTAATGCGGTGTCTATAGCTACTCACAATGATCGATCTATCCTCTATAATAGATGAGTATGCTACTGACCCTGACTTTAGAGACATAATGTCAGCCCTTGGTTTGGGGAAGAAAGAGGAACCATTCACCTTGCAGGATGGTTATCTTCTCCACATCAATAGGCTATGTGTTACCCATTCCCTTTGTGAGAAGGTTATGTATGAATCCCATGCTCCTCCATATGCGGGGCATAGAGGTATTCAACCTACTCTCCGAGGAGTAGAGACGTATTTCTATTGGCCTACCATGAAAGTGGACATACAAGAGTATGTTTCAAAATGTGTAGTATGCCAAAAGACCAAGTATGATAGAGGGAAGCAACCTGGATTACTCCAACCATTGCCTATTCCAAATTCACCACGGGAGAGTATATCCATGGATTTCATCTTTGGATTACCCAAGTCTATCCATGGGAATACAAGAATATGGACAATAGTCGACAGGTTTAGCAAGCAAGCACATTTTATTCCTGTCAAAAAGACTATTAAGGCACATCAAATGGCAAATCTCTTCATATCTCAGATTTTCAAGCACCATGGATTACCCTCATCCATCGTGTCAGATAGAGATCCTAGAATGACCAGTAATTTCTGGAAAGGTCTCTTTGAAAATCTAGGAACAAGATTGAATTTCTCTTCAGCCTATCACCCACAAACGGATGGCCAAAGTGAGATAGCCAATCTTACGATACTTGATCTACTCAAGAATTATGTTACCGAAGTAGATCAACGCTCACAATGGGAAAAGTACTTACCTCTTGTAGAGTATGCCTACAATAATACTGTACACACTTCTACGGGAAAAGCACCTTTTGAGATCATTGAGGGAAGACCTAAAAGTCCCTTGCTACTCAAAGTACATGGGAAGATCTTCGCCGCTGATGAGTATAGCCGTGACATACAAGAATCTTTTCAAAAGATTAGGGAGGCTATATCCATCTCTCAACAAAGGCAAAAAGCTGCTGCTGATAAGCACAGAAGAGCCTTAATGTTCAAAGAAAATGATTGGGTCTTACTCAAGTTTCCTAAGGCTCGATTAAGGCAAACGACGGGCAAAAATCCTACGGGCCATCAAAAGTATTATGCTAAACTAGCAAAAAGATATTATGGTCCTTTCCAAATCTTGAAGCCCATCAATGAGACGGCTTATCAACTCAAGTTGCCCAACCATTGGCTTATACACAATGCCTTTCATGTAAGCATACTTAAGCCCTACAAAGGAGAGCCACCAATTGAACCAATTATTGAAGACCCTCCCGAAGTCGAAGACCAAGAAGAGGTGCTACAACCCGAAGCTGTCCTTCGGCATGAAGAGAAGGTACTACGACATGGTAAGATAATCCGACGGTATCTTATTAAGTTCAAAAATTATCCTTTTGAAGATGCTAAATGGATGCAAGGAGTACAACTTAAGGATAGTATGAACCTTGTCAATGCTTACAATGCTACATTAGAGTAAGCAAATGTACAAATTTCTTTTAAAAGACTCATGTTTTTGTCTTATATGACTAGTCCTCTTTTTAATTGTGCACAAATTTAACTAGTATGCATGCTTAGAATCATGTTTGTGATGACGACGTCTCTCAAACACCAAGTAGAATTTGTCACTCTACTTTGGGAGAATGAAATGGACTAAAGAGCAGACATGCTTGCGGCAGCTATGTCTCCCAAGCACCAAATGGATTAGTCATCCATCTTGGAAAGATGTCGTAGGGTAAAAAGGGATCCTTTACCTGCTGAGTACGATTGACTAATGACTAAGACTTTATCTCTTCTACCTCATAGCCGAGGACGACTATGATTTCAAGAGAGAGGTAATGTCATAAAATCTAATATCTAACCAACTCAAATGATTTTCTCATATTAAATTGATCACTTAATGTGGGAGAATAAACAGGAACAAGTGTTAAGATATAGATATGTGCTTATAGATCTATCTCAACACGGGGCCAATGGTAAAGGGGCCCAAAAGGGAGATGGTCTATCAAAGAGCAAGGCTAACCAATGGAGCATAAGACCTTAGGGTTAGCTTCATTGAAGACCTCCAATAAATGTGTGAAAAAGTCCTTTGACCTTAGGTAAGCTAGGGATGAGCTTGAGGTGGGAACCCGGCCCAAGCTCGACGTGCTTGTCCTGCTTGAGGTGCTTGTCGTGCTTCAGGTGTTTGCCATGCTTGAGGTGCTTGATTAATATGCTTGAGGTGCTTGACTGGCTCCATGCTTGAGGTGCTTGACTTGCTGCATGATTAAGGTACTTGAGGTGCCTTGAGAAGCTTGCCTGAGATGCTTGTGGGAACACCCCCTAGTTCAAGTGCTTTGTCATGCTTGGTGAGTAAGGTGCTTGATCACCTAAAGTCAAAAGCATTCCTACAAGAGGGGGGGCGAGCCCTTTTCCTAGGGGCTAGAGAGAGAACACCCACTCACACACACAAGGGAAGCCCCAACTTGAAGAGGCAGCAAGGACACATGTCAGGTCCCTACCCATGTTACCTTCATGTGTTGCTTGAAGCCTATTGGATAGGATTCAAAGGGTTCCAATGATAAATTACTTGAATTATCTAATTGATTTTGCATTTCTCAAGTCCTCTCTCTCAAAGGGGAAAGGGGGACACTTGTCCCAAGGCTACCCATGTTGCTTGTAATGGCTCCTACTTGTAATTGGCTAGGCCTGGAGGGGTCCAATGAGCTTCAAGCATGAGCTACAAGGGGGGGTCGACCCAAGCTAGCTAGGGGATTGCTTGAGGGGTATACTCACCCACACACACTCACAAGCACTCTCATTGTGTTCTATGCAAAGTGCAAGAGCTCCCTCTCCAAGCAAGTAGAGGTTGAGAGCCTACACCAACACTCTTGGCTATGTAGTGCAAATCCAACCAAGAGCCATGCTTCAATGCTTGAGCTTGTCATCTCCTTCTTCTTCATTACTATGCTATTATGTATGCTAGCAGCAAGAGTATGATAAGTGAGGAACTAGTTCTTTCTCCTATGAAATGTTTCTTCTTCCTCTTCCCTACCCTCATTCCCTGCTAGCTCTCTCCACCTTCGAAGGTGTTTGAGGTCTTGGGACTGAGTCTTGGGACAATTAAAGCTTTCTTCAAGTTCATGTTATGCTATGATTGTGATGCATGAAGCTTTCCATCTTCATTTCATCACCTAGGTCACAAGGAACACAAAGAATGTATTGTAACAAGTCTCTCTTAATGGGAGAAATCATAATACAAATGCCTATTGGAGGGGGGACCGGCTCCACATAAATCCAGTCCTCAACTGTTGTCATGTTCTCTAAATTCTCTGTCTTGCAAAAGTATTGTTCATGCCAAGTTAACTAATTGCTATGATTATGTTGCTATCTTCAATTATGTCTACCCGCTATGCTCACAAAGTTATTTCTTGAAAGTATTCTCATTAATTTCCGCTATTCTCAAGTTGAATAGGCTAATTCCATTACAGCAACACTCTTGCACAACCTCTTACACCCATCTCCTCACAGTTGACACCATCACCAACACCGTCCATCCCGACTGCCGCTACTTCTATCACACCGCAGACACTTGGTGCTCCACCTCATGAGCTCCCATCACCTTCGCTACCGGTCTCACCTTTTTTCCGCAACTCCCACGAAACCTTGCCAGTTACTCCCATCCCAGCAGATGTCGACAAAGTCGAGCCTCATAGCTCCACTTGTGCCACCTCGCCATCAAAACACACTTAGGATATACAATTGGACCAAGCCGCCTCTAGCTCACATTGTTGCACCCGCTCTCTTCGCGAGATCTATGAAGCCACCAATTTCTCTGTTGTCCTCAGTGATGAAATGATTCTTGAACATCCACCAGAGCCTCTTGAAGATGCCCTTCCCCTCTCCATTCTCGATGCCCTCGGTTATAGCGAGAGCAAGGCGTGGCATGCCGCCATATTGGATGAACTCCAAGCACTCAAAGAAGCTAACACTTGGGAGCTTGTGCCACCTCCTAGGAATCATAACATTGTATCTTGCAAATGGCTATTAAAGAAGAAATACCACCCCAACGGCTTAGTTGATCGCTACAAGGCACGCCTTGTCGCTCACGACTTCAATCAACAACAAGACTACAATATCTACATGTGGCAAATCTCTAAAGGCATGGCTATCTTAGGCGCATCGGATGACATTCCTCTTCTTGGCACATCGGAGTACATGATTCTGCAAGCGATTCACTGCATCTCTCACGCCTCATCTTGTAATTTTAGTTTGATTCCTACTGGATGAACTTCTCATTGAGGGGGGATAGCATGTATCTACGACATGGCTACTTCACAAAGCTTTTTTGTTCATCAATGTCAATGCGCTACAACGAGAAGTCCACCCTTAAGGGGGGATGTAAAAGTAACTTATGGTTTTAATAAGTGTGGACTTCTTTCCACCTACCTCTTTTCCCAAATTCCTTACACCTAATTCCCACATGGACCCCTTTTACCTATGCAAGCCTCAACATGTGTCTATTCCCACCTACCTATAACTCACATGTGATGGATAATCCTCACTCCCTCAACTTGTATATAAATTCCATTAGTTGCCCTCATTTGTAACAAGGTCTTCATTCTCCATTCAAGTGCAATCTATTGTCATTGCTCTATTTCTATCTTGCACTCTCTTATGTCTTGACATTAGCATATTAATTAATAGTGATATTAATCACATTTAAGTTAATCTCTAAGTTCTCACAGAAGTCGCTTCCCATCGATCAGGACCGTTGCATTGATTTTGAAGACGTCTTTACACGGTCTCAATCGGAGTCTAAAGCTGAAGCATGCAGAGAAAGATAGGGTGGAACTGGAAGGACGGCTGGAATCGAAGCTGAGGGGCAAGGCGAAGAGGGAGATAATCAACCAGTTTCAGAGGCGCGAGACAATATGGTTGCTTCGTGTTCTTGAAGACATTGTTAGTTAACCCTTCCAGATTAATTTGTTGAGGGAATAATTTGGGAGTTCACAAGTAGGGGGTACCAGCTGGAGTTTATTCTAATATAACAGATAATCACAAGAGATACTTCGGGAAATATAGAGGAGCGAGAAATGGAAGGAGGCTACGTGGAGGCCATGCTCTTCCCTTCCCAATTTGGGAATGTGGGATCATTCTGTGTGTGTGTGTGTGTGAACAACATCACAAAGCATAGAGCAGAGACATACAGAATCTCTCTCTCTCTCTCTCTCTCTCTCTCTCTCTCTCTCTCTCTCTCTCTCTCTCTCTCTCTCTCTCTCTCTCTCGTGACGGCATCACAAAGCAGATTTGGTGCGATCGACTGAGGGGAGAGGCAAGAGAGTCAAGACATCTGTCACTGATCTCTCTCTCTCTCTCTCTCTCTATGTCCAAGCGGAGTGCTGCAAGGGACTCTCTCTCTCTCTCTCTCTCTCTCTCTCTCTCTCTCTCTCTCTCTCTCTCTCTCTCTCTCTCTCTCTCTCTCTCTCTCTCTCTCTCTCTCTCTCTGTGAGTCACACACTTCGTCGGGGTCTACTTGCAGACCTGTGCTGTGTGAATTGCTGCTGAGTGGTCGGAGGAAGATGGCTTGAAGATGCCTCGTTAAAGATTCCGAGGCATCTTCCACCTATTGTATTTTTTGTTAAGTCTACCAGTAGGCACTACCAGTACTCGAGGGGTACACTATGCAATCATGTTAATGTATAACGTGAGTTTAAAAGGAGGTGTTTTACAATGCAAAAATTTTGGGCAATTTAACAGAGATACATTAAAATAAGGGATTTATATATTCAATTTTGGAAAAATTTCCTAAAATAAGGGGTCATTCTATTCATTATGACATGTTAAAAGAGGGGTTTTTTTAATACCCTGTGACGCACGTTATATAGGGGCCGGGGTACTGAATGGTGAACCCCTCGAGTACCAGTATAAGTATGTGCCCACGATCTTGAACAAAAGGAAAATCGGACATAATTATGCTAACCAAAAATTATGCTCTGCGAGGCATCAGCCACATGAGAGACAGCAGAGAACATCCGTCTTTTACCAACAACTTTAACGCATGCATATAAGGTGATCACATTTGGAGAAGATTGGCTGGAAGCGAGCAAGGTGAAGAGAGAAATAATCCCCCCGTTTAAAAGTCACAAAACGTGGGTACTCCGTTTTGCTTCCTGAATCCAGATAATATAATCTAGGGAAAATTACCAAAATACCCCTCTAATTTGTGGAAATTCCTAAAATACCCCTCTAATTTCAAACATTCCCAAAATACCCTTGTATCTATTTTAGGTGGATTGTTCATGATTTCTTAATCTTTATTCTGTTTTGACAATGTATATTCGTTTTTTAGTGCTTAGCATGTAATTTGTCACAAATTACCTCCCAAAAAAAGACAATTATGTCTAAAAATAATGAAGCAATTCATCTCCAAAGCCTACATAACCAACTCAAATTCTAGTTTAGTATCTTGTATTCATAGACAATCAGTCTTCTAATGAAAAGCTATAATTTTTTTAATTTTTGGATAAATTTACTCTCACAACCAGGGGTATTTTGGGAATTTTTGAAATTTGAAGGGTATTTTGGAATTTTTCATAAATTAGAGGGGTATTTTGGTAATTTTCCCTATAATCTATCTATATCTATACTATAGATAATGGGGGGAGGAATTCCGCCCCTCTGCTCCCTGCCAGTGTTCATTGTGCACAGTGAGACAGTGTGTGTGTGTGTGAGAGAGAGAGAGAGAGAGAGAGAGAGAGAGAGAGAGAGAGAGAGAGAGAGAGAGAGAGAGAGATTCCAATACCTTTCGCGTGGTCGTCTGCATCCCCGACATCTTCGCTCTTCGGAATTCCTTCCCCTTGATAGCATGCAATGAACAGTAGGAAACACCCCCTTGAAAAGGAGAGGACCTACTTACCTGACCCCGCTCCTCTCAAAATTTGAATCTGCAAACCCCCTCCCTCCTCTCTCTCTTCTTGGCCTTTTCTTAATCCTGAAGGAGGTATAGGTACGCTCTCTCTCTCTCTCTCTCTCTCTCTCTCTCTCTCTCTCTCTCTCTCACACACACACACACACACACACACACACACACACACACACACGCACACAGAATCAACTTGCTCTTCTCTTTCTGCAATGTGGAGATGTATGCGTGGGATAGTCTGTTGCACTTCTCTTTCTACAAAGTGGGGATGTATGTGTGGGATAGATAGCATGCGCACATGCCTACCACCAGTGGCTTCTCCCGGCCAAAAAGAGCTCCGAGCCCACCATAGGCCCGCCATGCTCCTGCACCCAGCCACCGTGAGACTCACTGTCGCCATCGGAACTTCACCCCTGTTGCCTTAACGGTCACCCGCGGCGAGAGACATTTTCCTAGAGGGAAAATGTTTTATTGGCTTCCACAGATGATGGTATGACTGAGAGAGTTTAGTTTTGAGATCTGCATCGTCATTACGGTCATGGCTGGAGCATGTGCGCATAGTGCCGACCGGGTGGTGAAGTTCATGACTCGATCGGCAAGCCACCGGGACCCTTCGCATGTGTGAAGGCTAAGCGAGAGAGAGAGAGAGAGAGAGAGAGAGAGAGAGAGAGAGAGAGAGAGAGAGAGAGAGAGAGAGAGAGAGAGAGAGAGAGAGAGAGAGAGAGAGAGAGAGAGAGAGAGAGAGAGAGAGAGAGAGAGAGAGAGAGAGAGAGAGAGAGAGAGAGAGAGAGAGAGAGAGAGAGAGAGAGAGAGAGAGAGAGAGAGAGAGAGAGAGAGAGAGATAGAGAGAGAGAGAGAGAGAGTCAACTTGCTCTTTGTTGGGGTATAAAGCCCAATGTGGTTGCCCAGGTAAGTGGGCGGGCCTCCAGGTATGTACACATATTCTTTTGTAAAAACCTAATAAGAACTCACTATGCTCTACATATTACAGTAGAGCGAGTTCATCATATCGTTGTGCTCTTCTTCTCGCACTCTCTCTCGTGTTGCACTTCCGCTCGTACTCCTTCAACTGGTATCAGAGCTCAGATCGAGGCTCGGGGCAGCACTGCAGGAGGCTAGAGTCATCAACTCAGATTAGAGTGAAATTCGACAGGCGAAGACACGGCCCCAAATCTCGTGGGAAAGGGCGAAGGGCTTGGTGTTGTCATAATTTCATTCTGAGGTCATCTCGGCCACCGTTCCGCTTCGACAAAGGTCTGCGCAGGCCATTTTCGACTATGTGGTCTCGACGGGTGCAGATCCGACTCTGCAAATTTGGGGTTTTCGGCCTATGATTGCAGGTGCTGAGGATATCAACACTCCCAGAGTGTTGATTTGTGGCTGTCTACACATCGAAGGACGGATCACAGTTCTTGGAGGCATGTCACATACGACACAGGCGCATCTACACACAGACTGTAGGCGACATCCACTAGTTCATCAGGTAGCTTGTGCTTGCTGCTTGATATTCCAGATTTCATCCTGACATTGCAGGTACTTCCACATGGGATGTATTGTCAGAGATGATGTATGTCTGTTGAGGGTTTGCTGGCTGTGAGTCACGCAGCAAACAACCGCCGCAACGGGCATACAGTGGGAAACTTGTGGATGTATGACTTTGTGGGAAGTCTATGTACTGTCAAATTTACTGCAGCCTTTGTTGAGGGTCGAGTGAGGTTTTATTGAGATGGGGGATTCTCGAATGTTGAGATCCTTTCGGTGATACAAGTCTTGGAGCGATCCCTCGAGCACCCTTACATAGGCAGCTAGGATGTATTGACTGTGAGTTAGACAGTTGGGATTGCATCTTTGCTTTACTGCTGTTGAGGAATTATCGCAGTCTAAGCTTACAGGACAGTGATAGGACAGTGAGAGATAGTACAGGTGCAGGACAGGTTTACCCGCAGCTTACAGTGTTAGAGAGACAGTGTTTTTTGCGCTGTTTTTTGGTCTGTTTTTAGTACACCAGAGCCATTTTACAAAGGAGACTCTGCCAAAATTTTTGCAGAATCTGAAGCTTTCTTGGTTCATTTGACAGGTTGATATTGGTTCAGAGGTCAGTTTACAGGGGAAGCGTAGCTATGGCTGGATCACAGGACACTGCTCTTTACAATATCAAGAAGCTGGATGGAACCAATTTCCCATTGTGGAAGAAGCAGATTTGGCACGTGTTGGTACAAAAGAAGCAGATAAAACCTATAAAGCTCAAGGGGATAAAACCAGAAGATATGGACGAAGATGAATGGAGCGAAATGGATGAATTGGCACTTTCTACCATTATGCTGACTTTGGCAGAAAGCGTTTACTTCAATGTAGCAGACAAGATGTCGGCTTATCAAGCATGGTTAAAGCTGAGTGATCTTTATGAGAAGCAGAGTGTAGCTTCACAGGTATACTGGCTTAAGAAGCTTGTTGACTTGAAGATGAAAGAAGGGACACCTATGTCCAATCATCTGAATGAATTCAACACAATCTATAGTCAGTTGTCAGCTCAAGGTGTCAAGTTTGATGAACCTGTTAGAGCTATGTTCCCGTTGATCACATTGCCGGAAAGCTGGGACACTTTTCGCACAACTTTGAGTAATTCTGCACCTCCAGATGGTTTGAACATAGCAGGTGTAGAAGGAAGTCTGCTTACCGAAGAAACCAATAGAAAGACAATGGACAAAGGCAAAGGAATAGCCTTAGTTGTCAGGGGAAGGACCAAAGAAAAGTACAAAGGTGGAAAGAGGAATCAGTCTCGTAGCAAGTCCCGTAGTGCTAAAGGCAAGAGTGACATAGAATGCTACCATTGTGGCAAGAAGGGTCACATGAAAAGAGACTGCAGAGAATGGAAAGCAGAAAAAGGCTAAGAGAAAGCTGAAGACCATGGTGAGAAGAACAAGTCCTCAGTGAAGATTCAAGAAATAAATGTGACGGACACTGTTGCAGAGGATGACAGTCTAATGTCAGGAGACATCTACTTCTTGAAGAATACAATGGACTCAGCTCTTCTTACAGCATCTGATGGAAATGCACTGAGTGACTGGATCATAGACTCAGGGGCATCACTTCATGTGTCTCCAAACAAGGAGTGGTTTACCTCTTATGTGACCACTAAAGATCATGTTCGGCTAGGCAATGGGCAGACATGTGAGATCTTAGGTGTTGGAGATGTTCAATTGAAGTTTCAGAATGGCTCTTCTTTCACGCTGAAGAATGTGAGACATGTTCCCACAATTACAAAGAGCTTGATCAGCACAGGTTTACTTGATGATGCTGGCTACGTCACCATTTTTGGACAGAACATGTGGAAGATATCCAAGGGTTCTATGACAGTAGCACATGGAGTGAAGTCTGGAGGACTTTACATGATTTATGTATCAAATGTCTCTAAAAACGTAATCAATGTAACCGAGCAGCCGAACGTTTCTTTTTGGCATAGCCGGCTAGGACATATGTCCAAGAAGGGAATGGAAATCTTGTCTCGTTCTGGTTATTTGCCTGGCTTTTCATTTAATGACTTTGAATTCTGTGAACATTGTCTGTATGGTAAGCAAAAACAACAGCCACATAAGCATAGAAGCAGTAGAAGAGATACACAGTTGGCACTTGTTCATAGTGATTTGTGTGGACCTATGCCTAACCTATCTCTAGGGGGAGCCTATTACTTTATGACATTTATAGATGATTACTCGAGGAAAGTATGGGTTTACTTTCTCAAGCACAAGGATGAAGCGTTTAGTGTTTTCAAAACGTTTGGGACACTTGTGGAGAATCAGAGTGGCAAGAAGCTTAAAAGCTTACGCACTGACAATGGTGGAGAGTATGTTTCAAAGGCCTTTCAGGACTTTTGTGAGTCAAAAGGTATAAAACGTGAACTTACTGCTCCTTACAATCCTCCTCAAAATGGTGTTGCTGAGAGGATGAATAGGACCATACAAGAGAAGGTCAGAAGTATGTTATCTAATGCATAGCTGCCAAATGGGTTTTGGGCTAAAGCTGTATCAACAGCTGTTCATCTTGTAAATATATCTCCTAGCAAGGTTTTGCAAAAGGATTCAGTGCCAGAGATGGTATGGTCAGGCAAAATGCCCTCATACAAGCATCTCAGAGTCTTTGGCTGTGAGGCATATACTCACGTTCCAAAGGAATTTAGGAACAAACTTGAGCCAAAGAGTAAAAAGTGCATCTTTCTAGGCTATGGTAATTCTGGTGAGATGGGGTACAGACTTTGGGATCCCGAATCCTGAAAGGTTGTCCGCAGCAATGATGTTCACTTTAATGAATCCAAATATCATTCTAAACCAGAGAGGGTTGAGGAAATTAGAAGAGTTGTCTTCCAAGAAGATGGACTTGCACGTGCAAGACAAAATGTCAGGGCTCAAGAGGGGCAAGGGCAAGATAGAGTGGAGCCACAGGTTGTGGCTGAGCCTGAGCCACCTATTGTGCGTAGATCTGGACGTGTCACGCGACCTCCTGATAGGTTTGTTCCATCTATGAACTATGTCATGTTGACTGATTGCAATGAGCCTTCATGTTACAAGGAAGCAATGCAAATGAAGGACTCCGGGAATTGGCAATTGGCCATGCAGTCAGAGATGACAGCTCTGCATAAAAACTAGATATGGAAGCTAGTTAAATTACCACGGGGTAAAAAGGCTCTACCCTGTAAATGAGTTTACAGGTATAAGATCACCGCTCATGATAGTCAGCCAAAGTACAAAGCAAGGCTTGTTGCCAAGGGCTTTAAGCAAGAACAAGGCATTGACTTTGATGAATTCTTCTCTCCGGTGGTCAAGATGACTACATTGAGATGCTTTCTTGCATTGGTTGCCATATTAGATTTGGTGTTGCACCAAATGGATGTCAAGACAGCGTTCTTGCATGGTGATTTAGATGTGGAAATTTACATGCAGCAGCCAGAAGGGTTTGTTGAGAAAGGCAAGGAAGATTGGGTATGCCAGTTGTTACAGAGTCTTTATGGCTTAAAACAATCACCGAGGGCATGGTACCATAAATTCCACAAGTTTATGCTTTCTCAAGGCTACAAACGTAGTGAGTTCGATCACTGTCTATATACAAAGAAGGCTAAGGATGGCAGTTGGCTGATCCTTATTTTGTATGTGGATGACATGTTGATTGCTGGCAAGCACTTGGAAGAAATTTCAGCTTTGAAGTCAAAGATGGCAAAATCGTTTGACATGAAAGACATGGGTGAGGCAAGTCATATACTTGGTATGCGCATTGAGAGAGACAGATCAAAGAAGTTGATTTGGTTATCTCAAACATAGTATATTGACAAGGTTTTGCAACGTTTCAATATGGAGAAGGGAAAGGCATTGAGTGTTCCATTGCCACCATATGTGAAACTTAGCAAACAAGATTGTCCTGTGTCTGAGGAAGAACAGGCTGAAATGGATAAGATTCCATATGCGTCTGCAGTGGGTAGTTTGATGTATGCAATGATTGCTACTCGCCCAGACATTGCATTTGCAGTAGGAGTAGTAAGTCGATACATGTCAAACCCAGGCAAGAAACATTGGGAGGCAGTGAAAGGAATATTGAGATACCTGAAAGCTACAAAGAGTATGCGTATATGCTATGGGAGTCAGGAGCTAAGTGTAAAGGGTTTTACAGACTCAGATTATGCAGGTGACTTAGACAACCGAAGGTCTACGTCAGGGTATGTCTTTACATTGGCTGGTGGAGCAGTATCATGGCGTTCTAGATTACAAGATTGTGTTACTCAGTCTACTACAGAGGCTGAATATGTTGCAGCATCAGAGGCATGCAAAGAATCATTTTGGCTTAATTGACTAGTAACAGATTTGGGAATCAAAGAAGAGATGCCTGTGTTATATTGTGATAGTCAAAGTGCTATACAATTGGCTCGCAATCCAGTTTATCACTCAAAGACAAAGCATGTGGATGTGAAGTATCATTTCATAAGGGAAATGCTCGAGGATAAGCAACTTCAGCTTGTCAAAGTTCACACCACAGAAAATCCTGCTGATCTACTTACAAAGGACTTCCCTCAGAGAGCTTTGCGCATTTTCGCAAGCAGATAGGTGTAGGATAGTACATCTCTTGTATATTAGCTTGTATAGTAGCTTCTCTCACACTTAAAGTACCACATTGGACTTTAAGTGGGAGGTTGTTGGGGTATAAAGCCCAATGTGGTCGCCCAGGTAAGTGGGCGGGCCGCCAGGTATGTACACATATTCTTTTGTAAAAAACTAATAAGAACTCACTATGCTCTACACATTACAGTAGAGCGAGTTCACCATATCGTCGTGCTCTTCTTCTCGCACTCTCTCTCGCGTCGCACTTCCACTCGTACTCCTTCACTCTTCTCTTTCTACAATGTGGGGATGTAAGCGTGGGATAGAGAGAGAGAGAGAGAGAGAGAGAGAGAGAGAGAGAGAGAGAGAGAGAGAGAGAGAGAGAGAGAGAAAGAGAGAGAGAGAGAGAGAGAGAGAGAGAGAGAGAGAGAGAGAGAGAGAGAGTCGTGTGCTATCATGAAATAGCTGGTGTGTGCATTTTGCATGACGGAGGGGATGATTTATGTGTGTTTGTGTGTGTGTGTGTGTGTGTGTGTGTGAGAGAGAGAGAGAGAGAGTCATTTGATACCATGCAGTAGCCTGCAGGTTGATCCCCTGCCACTCTCCCAACACTGCATCCCCATGTGCCTCTTCCATGTCGTAGACACTTGCTTACATCATAGCTCTTTGCTGTCCATCATCGTTTTTAATGTTGCTTCTATTCTACATCATTCACAATAGCTTGATTTTGTGTTCACAGAGAAATTCTTAGGCCCAGAACTCTAATCTATGCAATAGATTCAGTTGGGTTTGTGTATTGCTTTTGTACCTATGTGCGTTTGATGTGAAAGAAGAATGAACCTCCTATCCAAACGTAGTTAAATTTGTTTCATGCTGGACCTAGACATGTAGAGATGCCTTTCAAAGAGATCATAATGTTCTTCATACAGTTCATAACGGTGGCGAAGTGTTGATGAACTACACTGAGGGAGGAGCGTACAATAATCTATTAGAAGAAGGCAGGGTGATGTAAGCTGAAAACCAGAGAGAGGGAGAGGAGGATAAACGACCTTTTGCTTCACATCAGCATGGGTGTTGTCACCTCCAAAATTTGGGATCTCCAAGGTCTCCTCACGAGTGATTAATCCTAGCTGCTATTGAGTATTGCAGGATGCCC
Organism: Adiantum capillus-veneris; assembly: GCF_014529385.1. Lineage (NCBI taxonomy): Eukaryota > Viridiplantae > Streptophyta > Polypodiopsida > Polypodiales > Pteridaceae > Adiantum > Adiantum capillus-veneris. The sequence goes on from NC_140951.1 coordinate 31,504,672, forward strand.
AAGAAAATGTGCACTGATCTGGCCCATTCTTGCGAGAGGTCTACACATATCTTTGTGTATGGCCTTGAAGTGTGTTGAAGCTACACTTTACTGGACAATCAACTAGGTTTCACTCTCTCTAGCAGAGTTGGCAAAGTGGGTCTCTCTCTCTCCCAGCTCCCTCTGTGTGTGTACGTCTGTGCACGTGCATACGGGTGCATGCACATAGAAGCTATGTGTGTTTATGCATTGCGGTTCAAAGAGGATTTGAAACTCGCACATGAGGCTTCGTGATTTTCATTGCACAAAGACGATTATACTTTGCACGAGTGTTAAAGAATTCTCCTCATCGATTGGCACAGCCTTGGTTGACATGTAAGACAAATGTGGTGCACTTCATAAAGCACAAAAAGTGATTAAGGCGCTTCCTATCCGAGATGTTGACTCTTGGAATGCACTGATAAGTTTAACTTGGGTAGGGCCAAGAAGCTCTAGGCTTTTTTTGGCCGGATATAAGTATGTCTCTCCAGATGCAATCACATATGCTTGCATCTTGAAGGCAAACATGCAAGGAAAGAGAATAAGTCTTTCTTTTGTAAGTTCACTTGAAGACTATGCTAAGAAGATGGATTTGTACCAAGGGGCCATGCCACCGCCGAAGGCGGCGCCGTTTTACTAGTGGTAATTGTATTTAGTAAGTTCCTAGTAAAGCATGGAAGTCTTAAGGGCATCGGTGGAGAGTTGGATAAAGCTTATTGAATTAGTGTTTCATGGAAACTAAATGATACCTAGCTTGTATTTTTCCCGTTCCTTTTTCTTTTTGTATTTTTTCTTTAATACGAATCAAAGGTATGTCGGCATGATTTTGAGGAATGCGGTGTTTAAGCCAAATCTACAAAGATTCCAAGGGAAGGGGTAACGAGTTGAAAAATGAGAGAGGATGGGGGAGGGGACATGCCAACATGCAACAATTGTTGTGGGTGGGGAATATGAAAAAATAATATTTTTAATATGGTAAGAGTGTCGACATCAAGAAACATCGTGAGTGTGTTGGACTCGGTGGGTGCACTATGTGATCATATTAATGTATAATGTGAGTTCGAAAGAAAGATTTTTAAAATGTTTAAATTTTAGGCACTTTAATAGAGATACATTAAAATAAGGGATTTTTATATTCAATTTTGAAAAAAAAATCTTAAAATAAGGGGTCATTTTATTCATTCTTCAAGGTGGTAGGTAGAAGGGATTTGGTATGCAACAATTATTAATGGAATATTTTTAAGTATTCAAAACAGCATAGGAGAGAACTTTGATATTTTTATTCTTGAGACATAAGCATTCAAAACCTCAAATAATATCAATCTTTCTATGTAGATTAACTAAATGTATCAAAATACATGGTACATACACAATTGGGGTGCCCAAACCCTTGGTTTTAATGTCATCATGGAGAACTCAAGATTTTCAAGAGTTTTTGTACGATAAAAAATTCAAAATAGAGTTCAAGCAATGAGATTTAATTGAGTTAGGGAGCCCAAAAAAATACGTAGTTTCTTGGTTTCAATATATAAAGTTATTTGTAGTTGTCAAATTGCACTAGAATAACCCCAATTCCACGAGGGGACCTTTGGAAGACCAAAATTATGCTCTTATTCAGCACGTGCTCAAGTATGAAATTATGTCTATAACTTGCATGTGACTTGGAAACTTGTTTTTAAAGTGCATTACATTTTTTTGTAACACTAAGTGAAAACAGTTGGCTTTTATAAACATGAAAAAGGTCATCTCTACAAAAAGATATAAGAAATTTATGATTTTTTAGGCAAAACAGCTTCTTGAAATAATCTATGGCTTAGAACTTACTAGATTTCTAACCATACGGATTGTATTTTGACATGGAGAAAAATCCAATGTTTTCTTTCCCTCATAACCAACCTATGGTAGAAGCAAGGTATAATAAACTTCTTTCTAGCTTGACAAATAAATTACCAAAACTTGAAAGGAAAACAGGACACTTTAGTGTCTCAAGACACTTAAGTGTCTCTAGGCACTTAAGTTTCCAATTACAAAACTAGTGTTAAGGCCAGAGGGTACTGGGAAATGGCCTACTCCATCCAACTTGCCCGGCCCCTTTATAGGTTAGTCAAGCTCATGTGCTCAGTTCTCACCTAACTTGTCTGGACCCCTTTATAGGTTAGTTGAGCTCCCATGCTCAGTCATGTAAACCACTTACATGCAAAACAGGATGAATACAAGAATTTTCAAGAGAAGAAAGTTTGTAGACCATATCACCAACTCGCTAGAGTATTTTTAAAAGGTCCACAATATTTAGGGGACAATTTAGGGCTTTGTGAATATTTTGTAGCACACATAAAAATACATTTTCTCCTTCCATGAAGGTTACTTGTTGACGTTACTCAGTATAATTTTTATATCTATTTTATGCTTGTTGAACATTTTGATGAGAAATTTTCAGCATATGCATATGGTCTTGGATAAAGTCTTTGACTTGCTAAATTTTCTCAGTAGCCAATCTCACCAAAACTGGTGATCTAGGTTGAGAACTATACATAAGCATGAAAGGACTAAAGCATGTTGTAACATGCTTAGCACTATTATAAGAAAACTCCAAAAGAGGGAAGTAATCTTTCCAATTGGATTTTTTATTGCTAACTTATGTGTGTAGCATATCCTCTAGTACTTGGTTGACTCGTTCAGTTTGCCTAGTATCCATCTTTTGATGATTACAATATTGACAATGAGTTGTATTCCTACGCATTTACAAACAACTCTTCAAAAGTGATTGTTAAATTTGGAATCAGTATCACTGACATGTTCTTGGGAAATCCATATAACTTGTATACTATTGTTAACAAACAGTTTGGCAAACTCTAGATTTTTAATAGTGGACTTGGTCTAAATAAACTTATAGAGTTAATTTAACCTATCTACAACCACCTATATCGAGTCATGTCCTCGGACAGTGGTTGGTAGACCCACAATAAAATTCATAGAAATACTCTCCCATTTACCATTGGGAATCTCCAACAAATGTAAGGACCTCTTGTCTTCAAGTTCTCTACTTTATTAACTTGATATTTTTGGCAATGCAAGAAATAATCTTGAACATACCCATGTAAATTTGACTAGTAAAACTGCTATCACATGAGTGCATACATTTTTTTTATGCTAGGGTGCCTTGCACTAGGACAATTAATATATTCGTAAAGAATTTGGCATCAAATGTTTATGTCCGTTGGTACACAAACTCTCTCCTTGTGGAATAGGTATCCATCACCTATGGAAGAAGTCTTCCATCTAATTGTAAGCTGTAGATAGAGATTTTAGGTAGATACACATTAGTACCCCGTGAGCAATTAATATGCACTAGCTATGCAACCTAGAGCTAGAGATAGAGGAGAATTACATATGGTGGTGTTGTATTATCAGGTACGGGGACAATATCTTTGTCTTTTTAGAGAGGGGTTTGGACCTATACAGAGACAAATAAGAAATTTCTTTTGAAGTAGTAGCTCCTAGCAAGACCCTGGAATATCACTTTTCAGCTCATGGGACTCTTCTAGAAAGAGATATAGAGATTAGTAGATCTGGACATCCCTTAACCTCTCACAAATCACATCACCAACATATTTACCATTGGAATATACATGCCATTACCGAGAGTCATAGAGAAACTCCTACAAGATTATTTGCAGCAGAGAAGAGATTCACCATGATGGAGTGGCCTATGAGAGAGTTTAGGTGAGGGTACTTAAAAGGGCAATCCACTGAGGAGATCAAGCTTTGGTAGATAGGCTGCATGTTTCAACTGTCTCACTTATTAGTTCACATTTTAGTTTTTTTAATCTTCATCTTACGTAAATTTTGTAGTGGACATTTGGATCATATGATGATTGTGATGTAACATTATGGTCTCATAGGTCTTTAAGACTTTTTGCAGATGTAAATAAACATTCCATTCTCTCTCTCTCTCTCTCTCTCTCTCTCTCTCTCTCTCTCTCTCTCTCTCTCTCTCTCTCTCTCTCTCTCTCTCTCTCTCTCTCTCTCTCTCTCTTTCTTCGGATAGATCTTCAAGGCCTCTTGGGATAGTTTCCTACGACATGTGTGGATGTGTGTGCCGGCTAATAAAAAGAGGAAAATGGTATAAACTTTCTATCACCCAAGTATGGTAGATTGGATATGCCATTTTCCTCTTGAATAACAGGTCTCGAGTTCAACTCTCTTCATTCAATAGATTTTGAAGGTCTTTTGGGATAGTTTCGTATGACGTTAAAATTCTCGTTTCATCGTGTGTGTGTGGATGTGGGTGTACTAAAGAGGAAAATGGTATAACCTTTCTATCACCCAAGTATGGTAGATTGGTAATGCCATTTCCCTCTTGAATAACACGTCTTGCACTCAACTCTCCTCGTCGGATAGATCTTTAAGGTCTCTTGGGATAGTTTCCTGCAACATTAAAATTCTCTTGTTGTGGACTAGAGTCAAGCTCATTGGACATATGAAATCCTTCTCCTCCTCTCTCTCTCTCTCTCTCTCTCTCACACACACACACACACACACACATTTTTTTTAAAAAGCATTTTTAAAGAAAAGCATTTTTTAGTAACTCTCCCTCACAGTATATATCATGGTTTAAGACTGTAGGTTGTGTCTCTACTCAAGGATCATATACTCTCGTGACTTCAATGATCGTAGCAATGGACAACATATCGCTCAAGTCATGGGAATCAGTGCAAAGAATCCTTCGCTTTGTTATTGGGCCAGGTAGCAAAGTGCTGCTCACAGCCTGTGTCCTTGATACTTTAGGGCATGCACTAAAAATAAATACAATGTAATTTCACATGTGATAGTATGTGCATACCTAGTAGAGACGAAGATGAAGCTACTAATCTCCTCTTGGAAACAATGAGCCTGACTTTGCACCACCACCACATCAACTCCATATTGGTTTGGGATAGGAGGAGGAACTAGAGGTGCACATTGTGAAGAGAATGTGTGCCATGCTGGTAAGCAATGAGAGAGACGTCGTAGATGGATGAGCTAGAGATCAAAATTGGTTTTGGATCTCATTCAATGACAAAGTTATGGTAGCATACATGGAGTGTAGGGGTGCAAGAGCTCATCCTTAAGAGCTTCAAGGATTCATTAAATGAGGAGCTTCTAGGCCAAAGCCTTTGGATTTGTTCCTAGAGAGTCTTATTTTTGTGGAGATTATAGAATTCTAGGGGCATGAGACTTGTGGTGAAGACATTGTCCCCTTGGTCCTTGAGTTCCTCTTGATATACTACCACATTCTCCTTTCTAGTGTTTCTTTATGCACATGGCAGACTGGTACCACCTTGATGTTGGTAGTATGGGACATCTTTGTCCACAACATTTTCCTTCCCTTTGAGTTGGTCTTTTGGTGGCTGGTACGAGTGATGGAATTTCTCCACACTCTTTGCTCTCTACTCTCTCTAAGTATTTCACTCACACAATGAGCTAGGCTAACCTAATGGACATGACTACAGGCTCAAGTGGATGTGAAAAAGTTTCATGCTCTAACCTCCTTCCTACTCTCCCTGAGTGTGTCTCTACTCCATGTGACAAATCTATTCCCGTTTTGCCAGTCTCAGAGCCTCTTATGGCTTTGCAATTACTTTTCAATGGCATTCCCCAAAAGTTAATGTGTTAGTGCTAGTAGAAGAAGTTTTCAATTTCCTAGGCTTCTTTGATCCATTAGATAAGTGTTTTGAAATTTTTTCATATAAATATATATATATCTTGGAAGCCAAGTGGTTTTTTTGTTAAGTAGAAATTAATAAAATATAGTAAAAGCTATAGTAATTTTAATATCAAAAGTCAAAAATTTAAACTAATTAACATATAGTTAGTGGATAACCAATATATACATAGTGTACATCCATTTCTTGAAAAATATACTCCAAATCTAGGACTTTATTTGGTCATTTTTGCAGCTACTTTAGCCTTCTGAAGCCAATTCAAAGTATCTAATTATACATACTTGGCTGCATATTACTAAGAAGAGTTTAAAAAATGATAATTTGTATGTATATCACTCCTCCTACCATTTTCTCTTTGTTGGAATTAGGGTTGCAGAGAGACACACACTGCTTGGAGAAGATGAAGGAAGCTCAAGGCACACAATAGAGAGTGTGTTACTTAGTGTGTAATGGAAAGATAGATAGCCCTAGAGTGATGGGCGTATATACAATGCGCGGGGGAAAAAACCTCCTAAAGAGGGAAAAAATGCCCCGGTAGTCCTAGTGTGTTCACACACTAGTGGTAGTGATGTGTTCACACACATCACTACCACATGTAAATGGTAACAAATCCCCCCTGAAGTGATGCGGTGAACGAGAGCTTGCACATAAGTAAAGGGAAGTGCCATGCCTTGAGGACATGATCAGTCCACAAAGGGGAGTAAGCCCAAAGCTTTGCGGAAATCTTCAAGCTTCTCACGAGACAATGCCTTTGTGAAAAGATCTGCAAGGTTGTCGTGTGTTGGCACAAAAGCCAAGCTGATCTCTCCTACTGAGAGCCTCTCCCTGACATAGTGGTAATGCACCTCAATGTGCTTTGTGAGAGCATGAAAAACTAGGTTCCTCGCAATTGCCAATGCGCTCTGACTGTCAGTGTAGATAGCATTGGCAGTGTCCTATTCAACACCCAAATGAGCCATAAGGGGTCTGAGCCATACACACTCAACCGTAGTTGTGAAGACTTCCTTGTACTCAACCTCACAACCAAAAGTGGCCACAGTAGGTTGCTTCTTGCTCAACCATGATATACATAAACTGCCAAGGATGAAACAAAAACCACTTGTGGACACTCGCGTGTCAAAAAAATCAGCCCAATCTGAGTCCGAAAAAGCATGTAAGTCTGGCAGCAATGATCCCCCCTTGGGATAAAACAAGCCAATATGTAAAGCTCCACTGAGATAGTGGAAAATCCTCTTGATAGCCTGCCAATGCCTAGACCTTGGGCTATGCATAAATCTGATGACCTGTGAGACTGCAAACTGAATATCTGGCCTCTCTTGCATACATAAATGAGGTAGTCAATAGCAGTTTGGTAAAGAGTGACATCAGTAGGATCGCCAGCATCATGTAGACTCAACTTCAACCTATTTCCATGGGAGTGGAAATAGGTTTGCAATCCTCAAGTCCAAACTTATATAGCAATGTCTCTATGTAACTTTTCTGATAGAAGGAAATACCACCATCACATTGCTTAAACTGTATACCCAAGTAATGATGCAATAGCCCCAAATCTTTCATCTTGAAAGTAGCATTCAAATCAGCCTTAAATTCAGCAATATGTCTCTCATTTGGTCCAGTGATCAACAAATCATTGACATAAAGAACCACACTGAGAAGTACATCACCCTCACGCTTTACATACAATGTGCTTTCTGTTGGACTGTTACGAAAGCCTCGTTTAACCAAATGAGTGTCAGCTTTCTCATACCAAGCACGAGGAGATTGCTTCAAGCCATACAAAGCCTTCTTACATCTGCACACTTTGTCCTCTTGTCCTTTTATGACAAAACCGCAAGGCTGCATTACATAAACTTCCTCAAATATGTCACCATTCAAGAAAGTAGTAACAATGTCTAATTGATGTACATCCCAACCAAAATGAGCTGCCAATGCACATAGAAAACGCACAGTAGTCATACGAAAAGTGGGAGAAAAAATCTCTTCATAATCTATGCCTTTTTGCTGTGCATAACGAAGTCGAGCCTTATGGAGATCGATCTCACCATCCGTCTTGTGTTTCAACTTGTAAACCCACTTCGTACCAATGGCCTTTTTGCCACGAGGCAAATCACATAAAGTCCATGTGTCATTTTCTATAAGTGTATCATATTCTGATTGCATGGCAGCCATCCAATTTTTTGAATTCTGTGCTTCATCAAAAGACAGAGGCTCCTCAACATCATGTAAACTAGACACATCAAAAGCATAACAATCTGATGCATAAGATGCATGGCGAGAGCGTGAACGAGTATGACTACACAAAGGTGCATCCAATTTACTGCCACACAAAGTGTGCACCAGCCATTTTGGCATACCTCTAGCCTGCTCATTTTCAGCCCTTTACTCATCAAGTACATCATGTACATCTGCATCAGTAATAGGCTGATCTATAACATTTTCAGAAACCCCCATAGGTTGTACATTTGCCTCATTGGAAATTACATTCATATTTCAACCACTGAAAAGAGGCAAGAAAGTGTCATAAATATCCTGTGAGCTTACATTACTGTCTCTAGTACATGACAGCAAGGGATGAACAAAATCTTCCACAAACACTACATCTCGTTAAACCAGAATAAATTTTGTTTGCGGATGATACAACCTGTAACCTTTGCTTTTTGCCAAAAACACGTATGTGCTCAATAGAAGGCTTTCTATCATGCCATGCTTCATATGGAGTAATAGACTGCAAAGCTTTCGTAGGACACCTATTAAGTACATAAGTGGCACACATGATGTCCTCAAGCCAAAAAGAATGCGGCAAAGCTTGACTTTTGACCATACATCGTGCCATTTCCATCAGTGACCTATTTTTCCTCTCAACAACACCATTTTGTTGAGGTGTATAAGGCACTGTACATTGGTATTTTATCCCACGACTAGCCAGAAATGCACTAAATTCATGAGACATATAATCCCCCCCTCAATTGGAACTGAGGGTGCCCAGAGCACATTTCGAGTCATTTTCAGCCATAGCCAGAAATTGTTTGAAGCACATAAATGTTGAGATGTAGAGAGAAAGAGAGAGAGACGAGACAAGAGACACACCATATACGCTCCTAAAGACTGATTCATATTGAGGACAAGATACAAATATATAGGTGAGACCAAGTTGAGTAGAGTGAGCCATATATAGCTCCAACACCCCCACTCAAACAAAGGTCTCTAGCTTTGGATGAAAAAACCCTTGGGGAGTTGCCCCTATACAATGTGAAAATATGAACCAACGATGATGATGTGAAAGTGAATTGTGCATCTATGTACAAATATTCAAGTGACTTAGAGATCACAATGTGCAAATGTGGAGTGTGCATAGTGCATGGTACCTAAAAGATTACAATGTCGTATGTACAAAGCTATTACAATAGCAAAGAAGCTAATCTAGAAAGAGTGAGGTCGAAGCAACTCCAAGCTCCGAGCGCAAGAGGATGAAACGTGACTCGTTGAGGCCTTTGGTCAAAATTTCTGCAATCATCTGGTCACTTGGACAGTGTTCAACCATAATGGTTCCTTTGCGTACTTCATACCTGACATAATGATAATGGACAACAATGTGCTTTGACTTATTATGTTGAACATAGTCTTTTGCAAGACTAATAGCACTTTGGTTGTCACACCGCAAGGGTGTGCTAGAAAGAGGAGAGTGACCAATATCAACCAACATTTGTCGAAGCCAAATCAACTCACGAGCTGCAAGTGATGCCGCAACATATTCTGACTCAGTCGTAGAAACTGCAACACAACGTTGTTTCTTGCTAGTCCAAGAAACAAGACAACCATTTATAAAGAAGCAATTTCCACTAGTAGATCGCATAGATAAATGTGAGCTTGCCCAATCTGCATCTGTGTAACCGAAAAGAGAAAGAGATTGCATAGAATCCGATGTGAGTTGTCGTCAATAGACTAAACCAAAATCTATAGTGCCTTTCAAGTATTTCAACACACGCTTTGCAGCAGACCAATGCTTAAGAGAAGGGCATGCAAGATGTTGTCCAAGATAATTAGCAGCAAACAGAATATCAGGACGAGTGTTCATGCCAAAAACTGAAGACATCCAATCAAGTTAGCATAAGGTTGATTTGTGACAAGTTGACCGCCATTGTCAGAAGTGTTCTTCGTAGAGCTTGCAAGACAAGGTGTGTTGGTTGAATGTGCAGATTCCATACCAAATTTTTGAATAGTATTTGCAATAAACTTTGACTGTCGAAGGAATAAAATACCTTTTGTACGGTTCCGTTGGATTTGAATGCCAAGACACGAGTGAATCTCTCCAAGATCCACCATATCAAATGCAGAAGACAATAACTTTTTCACTTGCTAAAGAAATCCCAAATCATTGGAAACAAGGATGGTATCATCCACATAAAGAGCAAGAATCACAAAACTGCTACCTTGGCGTTTTATGTATAAGTTGGGGTCTGACGAGCAAGAGATGAATCCTTTAGAGGTGAGAAAAAGATCAAATTTTGTATACCAGGCTCGCGAAGCTTGTTTGAGACCATATAGTGCCTTATGGAGTTGAGCAACAAGGTCTTCTTTACTTGGAATAACAAACCCTTCTGGTTGTTCCATATAAATTTCCTCTTCCAAGTCACCATTAAGAAAAGTAGTTCGCACATCCATTTGATGAGCTTCTAAATCAAATTGAACAGCAAATACCAATAAACCCCTTACAATTGTAATGCGAACAACTGGTGAAAAAGTCTCTTGATAATCAACACCAGCTACTTGGGAGTAACCTTTTGCAACTAAACGCGCCTTGAACTTGTCAAAAGATCCATCTGCTTTTACTTTTGTCTTATACACCCACTTACATTTAATAGCTGTACGTACGACCAGGAGGTAATTCAGTTAGTATCCATGTACCTTTAGAGATAAGAGAATCGTACTCTGCTTCCATAGCCTCTTGCCATTGATCGTTTTGTGGTGAAGAGATAGCTTCATCATAAGTAACTGGATCTTCGGAAGTAGAAAAAACATTATCAGTAAAATCGTCATCATAAACATGACATGAGCCATGTTCAAAATCAATAGGCAAATCAACAAAAATATCAATATCATCATTGGCGACATTCGGAATGGATGGTTGTGAAGAGAAAAGTTGCTCTATAGGAAGAGTTTCATCTTCTGAAAGAAATGGAAAAGCTTGAAGGAATGATTTAGTATCATCAGAATCATCCATGGACCATGAGCCTCCCATAAGCTGTTCGTTAAAAGTAGCATCACGATTCACAATTACTTTCTTGGAGGAAGGGTCATAGAATTTGTAGCCTTTGGAAGTGTCAGAATATCCAATAAAAATAACTTTAAGATTAGGAGCATCAAGCTTTGTTCGTGTTTCTTTGGGAACATGAATATAAGCAATACATCCAAAGGTTCGAAAATGAGATACAGAAGGAATGTCATCTATCCATGCTGTGATGGGTATCTTACCAGAGGGTGCAGTAGTAGGAAGATGATTCTGAATAAATACTGCTGTCAAAGTAGCTTCAGCCCAAAAAACACGAGATAAGCCAGAATGAATCAGCATACATCTTACAAAATTGAGAATAGTGCGATTCTTTCGTTCAGCAACACCGTTCTGTTGAGGCGAATATGGAATAGTATGTTCATGATGAATTCCACTGTTAGCACAGTAAATCACAAACTCTCGAGAAACATATTCGCCTCCATTGTCACTACGAAGCTTCTTAAGGCGATGACCAGTTTGAAGTTCCGCAGCCTTGTGGAATTGTTTGAAAACAGATAAGGCTTCAGATTTTTGTCTAAGTAGAAATACTGTCGTAGACGTTGAGAAATCATCAATGAAAGTAATGAAGTAGCGATATTGTGATCTCGAAGAAGGTAGAGGTCCACATATATCAGTATGAACAAGATCCAATATGTCATGAGAATGAGTTGTATTTGAAAGAGGAAAGGGTTTGCGATTGTGTTTCCCAAGAGCACAAAATTCACAAATTCCCATATGAGGATGGGCTTTAAGATCCATGCCATGAACAAGATCACGACATTGAAGATCAAGGAGTTTTGAGAAATCAGCATGAACAAAACGGTGATGCCATACTTTGCAATCATGATCACCTCGAGCAGTGACAACATTTGCTACAGCATCGTTGAGAGAGAGTTCAAACAAATTACCATTTCGAGGAGCAGTGGCTATAGTCTGTCCATCTTTCTCAATTCGGTATTTGGTATGATCAAATCCAACAAACAGACCAAGATCAACAAGTCTAGCAAATGAAAGAAGATTACATTGAAGATCTGGTACATGTAATACTCCTCGCAAAATTCGAGCGGAAGAAGATAAGGTACCAAGATATAAGTCTCCAATACCCTTTACTTGACAAGTAGTATCATCAGCAAGATAAACAACACGTTGAATTGGCAGTGGATGATAGTTATGGAGCCACTTAGACTGATATGCCATATTTCCTGTAGCACCAGAATCGACAATAAAAAGTGATCCATCGCGTACATGAAGTATTCTGTCTAGAGCAACTGAACATAGGACGCAGCTTGTTTCTGGTACAATGTTGTTTCGATGTTCAGTAGCATATGCTCTATTCCGATCTGTGTCGAATCGACACTTATAGCACATATGAGTGGGATGATCAGATCCTCCACAATATTCACAAGAAGAAGAAGACGAGTCTCTAGATAAACGTGGTTGTTTTGTGGTAATATTGTGTTCTTCATCATATTGACGTGCCCAACAATCATCTTCAGTATGGCCATTTCTGTTGCAGTAAGAACATTGCTTATTAGGAAATTTGAGACGAGAGAAAATATTACCGCGACGGCCACCTCTACGGTTTCCTCGTTGAAATGGACGCCTTCGAGCATAAAAAGCCCGTTCCATCTGTTGTGACTCAGTCTCCTCGTGTGAAATCATAGCTGTATCATGACTAGCATTACGACATTCTTGACGTTGAGAGTATTCAATTAAAGACATGCAGGCTTGGTCGAAATCAAGACCATCTTTATTAGAGAGAATAGTAACAATGTTATCATAAGAAGAGTCCTTCACCGTATCAAGGAGAAGTGTAATCAGTTGCTTTTGTGGAATAGGATCACCGACAGCAGCAAGCTGATTAATAATAGATTTGAAAGATTCAATATCTCCCGTCATGGCAGTACCAACTTCATATTGTAACTTGTTAAGCAACTCTCTCAAATAAAGTATTTCTGTGATAGATTTCTTCTGAAAGTTTGCAATAAGGTACTTCCATACGTCGTGTGAAGTAGGCAATTCGTACATATCAAGCAAAAGGAAATCAGTAAGAGCAGAAAGAATATACCGACGAGCTGCTTTATCACGTCGTTGCCAATCTGTATAGGCAACATTCCAATCTTCAAATATAGGTCCTTCAGTGATAAGCACGTTATCATTATCCGTATCAACAGACTGAGGCGGACAAACACGATTTCCAAGAACAACATCGGAGAGTTCATCGCCTTCAAGAATTAACAACATCTTTGCTTTCCAGCCTGGAAAACCTTGACCTTGGAAAGGAGGAACAGAATGCTGGCCAGAAGGAAATCCATTGACAAGAATATTCACAGCCATATCTTGTTGCGAGAAGACGTATAAGATAAGATCGCAGAATTTGCACACCATATATGGTGAAGGCCGCAATTGAGAATGAGAGAGATATGAGGACTGCGCTCTGTCAACGATAAACGTAAGAAGGATGCTCAAGGAACTTCCAAAGAGGTGAGAGACGTCACCCAAAAAGGGCAGGGTAAAGGAGACGTTAATAATAAAAGAGTCCTCAAAATAGAGTGGCGTGAGACGCAAGATTGACGGCCACAATATGAATAGAAAAAAGCTAAATCTTCTCGAAAAAGTTAACACCAAAATAAGAAAAACTATCGCGGACGCTTCACGAAGAAGTAGGACGAAGAAAGCTGCGTCAAGCTCAATTGCAGTAAAAACAGCATAACTTTCTGCTGCGAACTCCGATTGATGCAAACTTAGAACTCAAATCGAAGAGCTCGAGGAGACGCAAACCTAGAACTCAAATCGAAGAGCTTTTCCCATTTCTCCAAATTTTGAGCATAACAGCAAGAAAAATTGAGATGAAGTTCAGGGTGTCATCAACAAGAAAACGTAATCAACGATTAGATTGATTAGCAATAAACGTCACACAAAACACTAATCATATTCTTCTTAACACAAAACAACCACAATTAACAAGAATCAATGCTCAAAAATAAAATTTGTAGCAATTTTTGAATCTTACATGCAAATCGCATACACATACTGTTTTGTCACCATGAATTGAATTGGCGCATGATCGTTACTGCTCTGATACCATGTTGAGATGTAGAGAGAAAGAGAGAGAGACGAGACAAGAGACACACCATATACGCTCCCAAAGATTGATTCATATTGAGGACAAGGTACAAATATATAGGTGAGACCAAGTTGAGTAGAGTGAGCCATATATAGCTCCAACAATAAAAACTTCAGACTTCTCTTTAAGCGGATGCATGCCTGGAGTAATCATCAATGAAAATCAGGAAGTACAGGTAATTGCCCAAGGACGGAGTTTGCATGGGCCCACAAACATCACTATGCACAAGTTGCAACTTGCATGTGGTCGGAACTGAACCATCCTTTGGAAACTCAAAATGCTGCATCTTACCCAAAATACAGCCTTCACAAACATGTTTGACAGGTGCTTCAAGAGGCAGCAAAGAAGCAACCATATCAAATTTCTGCAAACACAGCAAACTGGCAAAATTCAGATGACCAAAACGTGCATGCCAAAGTTTTGCATCTGAAGTAGCCCTTGAATCTGTAACAGCGTTTGCAAATTTTTTTCCACACTTGTCATACAAAGTGAGCTTATACAACCCACATCACAAAAGGCCAGATGCAATAATTTCATCACCAAAACTGAGATCATGAATTGTACATTTGTCATCCACAAATTTGACTACAAGTCCAAGTCTAGCAAGTGCGGATACAGAAAAGAGATTCTTCTTGATCCCAGGTATATAACGTGCATCAACAAATGTGAAAGAACTGCCATTAGCAGCAGTAAGCACAATCTTTCCAACTCCATGAACTGGATAAGAGGCATTGTTGGCACAAGTGACTGAATTCCCATGACGGATAGACTCGAGAGAGGTAAAAAATTCACGATGTGAGGTAATGTGCTTTGTAGCACCACTGTCAAAATACCACACATGTGAATCTGCAGCAGAACCATAAGAAGTGGTTGCATTGCTGTTACCACCCTTTCTTTGAGAAGCAATAAAGGCCTGTTCAACTGCACGCTGTCTAGTCCTGTTTTTTCTGGAAAGTGACTCTTGTAACAACAATGTGCATAATGAATCAAACTTGACAACTTCTGGATTTCCTTGGGTCATAAGTCTCCAAGTACTAGAAAAACTCTGGTAAGAATCTGGTAAGGCATCAAGAACAGTCTGCACAAGGGAACTGTCTGAAATGACTTCACCTGCAGAAATAAGTTGCTCATTGATATCCTTGACACTAGCAAGAAAAGTTTCCAAATCATCTTCCTCATGCATAATCTTCGACTCCAACTCTTTACGCAGCAAAGCAATTTTAGCCTCATTGTGACTTGCATAAAGACCAGCCAAAATATCCCAAGCCTGTTTTGCAATTTTTTTTGACTGGATGTGAGGAACAATGGTGCGCTTCATAGAAAATGCAATCAATGCATGAGCCTATGCATCCTTAACATCCCAACGAGCTTGTTCTGCCGTAGGAAAAACAACTCTAACAGTAGCAATTCTTGCAGCAAGACCCGCAACATCCTCAACATCGCCTATATCCTCAGAACCAGGACGTACATCAATGCCTTGCACAATATTCTAGAGGCCCTTTGACACAAGAATGTGTTGCATCATATAAGCCCACATAGGGTAATTGTCCCAATCCAATCTGTCCTCAGCAGCAAACATCTTGAACACATCTGTGTTGTTGTTGTCAGCCATGGTAAATGCTGCACCTGATGTGAAAACTACCCAAAAATAGGAAAAATGGAACGGGAACAACACGTGCTATATAGCACAAACCGTGGAAGACTATAAGGCACCTGTTATGCAAAAAACGGAACTGACAGAAATTATGCACAAAATGAAAAAATAGCCTGTGCAGTACTGCCTGTAGTGGAAACGGAGGCTGAAATGAGCCCAAATAAAAAATCTGAGCAGTCCTAGCTCTACAAGGGCCGCGAAATATTTTTCGACCTACGAACGCTTGCCAAACCTCACTGTAATCGGAGAAAGTGAGCAGGCGTGTGCTGGAGCAGCTAGCGACTAAGCCCAGGAGGACGTAACCTGCTCTGATACCAATTGTTTGAATTAGGGTTGCAAAGAGACACACACAGCTTGGAGAAGACGAAGGAAGCTCAAGGCACACAATAGAGAGTGTGTTACTTAGTGTGTAATGGAAAGATAGATAGACCTAGAGTGATGGGCGTATATACAATGCATGGGGGAAAAAACCTCCTAAAGAGGGAAAAAGTCCCCCGACGGTCCTAGTGTGTTCACACACATCACTACCACATGTAAATGGTAACAATCTTTATGCTTCATTCCTATCGGATGCTCCTTATCTACTTATGTTCTCATCCTCCCCCGTTCAAATTCTTGTTCGAGGTTGGTGCATGGATTGGAAATATTTGTGCCTATGCATGGCCTTGTAATGTGGGCCTACCTTGTTTGCTTTTGATGTAGGGAACATGTCGGGCAAGAGCTTGGTTGTTGGGAAATAGGGATTTAAAATTCATGTAATAACTGAAAATGACATTAGAGTGAACTCTCAATGAACTCTAGTTGGTAAGGTGAATCTTTTGTTAACGTTGACAAAGTCATGCATTTAGACTACTAGATGAAGGGGGAATAAACAAATCTTGAAAAACTCCAATTTATATGGTTTTTAACGTTAATTTTGGACTAATCATGTAAATATAAAATCCTTGTTGGGAAATTATTCCCAAAGGCATCTGCTAATGAGGATTGACATGGACATACTTGTTTACATTACCAGAGCATTAGCTTTATCGATTACTGTCATAGGAAGCAGAGCTTTCCTTTTCCATATGTGAGTGGTGGGATTGAGCACCGGTCTTGTTGAAACTAGTGTTGGATTTTGACTGTGTTTTATGAAAGGCTTGGTGTTTTCTTCATTTAGTCCTCCAATCGTTGGTTTCCTCTTGGGTATCATATCCATGACGACAAGCATTGAACATCCAAATCCTTGTTGAGGTAGATTTGAGATTTTGATGGACTTTAAATGGCATCTTTGGGCTTCCTTCTTGGGAAAGTTGTTTAAGTAGGCTCTAAGGTGTTTCTGGTTTTTAGGCACCCATTTGTATTACAAAGGCATTTTTTGTGGGTATCCTTGTTGTGATGTGTCCTTGTGCTAGTTGATGGCTTTGGTTTCTTGATAGTTGCAGTGAATGAAGGCAAAGCTTTGGGCAATCTTCTCTTAGGAATCCATTTGTATTCAATGGTGATTTGTTTTCTTCTTGGAATTCCTATTAGAGTTTCCTTGCATTCCGTTGATCTACTCTTGATTGTGGATTCTGGTTTGGATTCATGGGAATAAGAGGTTGGAAATGGGTCTTACCTTTGTCAACCACTAAGTTCTTGTTTGTCTGCTTTGTTCTAACTTTATCATTTCCCATGCTTCTACCAATGGTTGTTTTACAAAGCCATCCTCTTGCTTAAATAGAATTGCATTCACATCCCAATATGGTAGGTCTACTTTATATTTTTGTTTCCAAGGTGTTCCAAGAATGATGGGTGATATCAAGCCCTTGAGAAGCATGACATAAAATTTGTTGTCACACTTTAGATTTCCCACATTAACCTGGAGACACATTGCCCATGAAAATTGTTCCTTGTCCTGTACAACTTTGAACTGGCCAAAGAACCCGTCCTTTTGAAACTTGGTGCAAACGTTCATAGAATTTGTAGCCTATAACATTTACACAAGCTCCTATATCCACTAATCTTGCTTCCTTGATGTCCAATGTTTTGACCATCAAAGTGATGTATGGATGTTGATCCAAAGCCTCATATTCATTTGGTAAGTTTCCCACAATCAATGTCGATTGCTTCCTCTTTAGGGGTCTTTCTCTAGATTTATCTTGAGCATCCTTTTTCATCTGTTCTAATGCATGTTTCTTGCATTTAGACCTAAGAATTCTCTCCAACATGTCATCTTACTGGTGGATGATATTTCTTAATATGACATCCACTACGCCAATTGGACATTTGTGTGCCTCCAATGCATACAATTTTATGGAACCATTGTGTGGAAAATCTATAATAACACATGTCCAAGCCCTCATTTCTTAAATTTCCCAATGTGTTGTTTCAATGTTTAGACAAGAACTATATTCCTTGTGTTTTAAGTCTTTGGTGTATATGAAGTCATCATCGTACTATTTTATGTGCCTCTTTTATGCATACATCATTGACCTACACCCATAACTCCAGTCTTATAAAATTTCTCCGAATCTTCAATCCTTTTCGACAACTCATGCTCGTTCCATTCCGATTGATTTTCCACCCTTAGAGTTGATACAAGAAAATCAATGGATAGCACTACATTCATCCCAAAAGTGTCCACTTTCATATCAAATTTCAATTTTTTAATGGGTTTCTTCTTCATTGGGTTGTAACCTCATTTAGTTTTCAAGGTTTTGAGGGCATTCTGCTTTTGTATTCATAGAATAAAGTCTACTAACTTTATCTTTCATGCAATATTTTGCTAGCGCCATCCACCTTGCAAGAAGATGGGGGTAAAAAGAATAAACAAAGGACAGGTAGACAAGATCAAAATCTAAACTCAAGAGCCAAGAATAATACAACCTATGCCATTAAAAAAATTTGGAAAATATTGTGAAGGTGAGGATGGAAATATCACCTTGCTAGTTGAGTACAACAACATGAAAATGTTGACAATACTTCATAGCGGGGCCGGTGTAGCCATGGCCACAATGAGAATATGGGAAGACTGGGGAAAACCTAACCATAAGATGAATCCAAATGAAGTTATAGTTGGCACATGGACATCTTGAGAAACCCCTAGGGTTACTTGAATAAGTTACCATCTCTTCATGTGGAATAATATTTGTGCACACCTTTGTAGTGGTAGACTTTGAAAAGAAACCCACTTATAATGACATTTTAGGACTTTAAGAGGGAATTTAAAATGATTCAAGATTGGGGAAGCAATCCCCTCTGTTTGAGTCACGATGAGGTCATCATGTGTATCAGTACTACCAATCACTCTTACAAGGATGTCGCAAAAACTCTCGTTGAGGAATACGATTCCTTGACAACAAGAAATTATAATCTGCCTACATGGGAGCAAGCTAAAGCAAATCTTTGGATGTGTGGACCTTTGGAATAGGGTAGTTTAAAGGAGAAAGACTATAATCTAGAGCAAATGCCTCTAATTGCTAATAAAATTGTTTACCTTTGGATGGTGCTAGCAAAAGATTGCATCAAAGATAAAGTTAGTGGAGTTTATTCTATGGAGACAAAAGAAGAATGACCTCCAAACCTTGAAAACTGATCGCGGTTACAACCCAAAGAAGAAGCAACCCATGAAAAAATTGAAATTTTATATGAAAGTGGAGACTTTGGGATGAATGCATTGCTACCCATTGATTTTCTTGTACCAACTCTAAGGGTGGCCAAGCAATTGGAATGGAACGAGCATGAGTTGTCCACCAAAAGGATTGAAGATTCGGAGAAATTTGATAAGACTGGAGTTATGGGTGTAGGTCACATGTATGCACAAAAGAGGCGCATATAATAGTACCATGATGACTTCATATACACCAAAGAATTAAAACACAAGCAATCTACTACTTGTCTACACTTCGAAACAACACATTGGGAAACTTAAGAAATGAGGGCTTGGAGATGTGTTAATAAAGATTTTCCACACAATGGTTCCATAATATTGTATGCATTGGAGGCACACAAATGTCCAATTGGCGTAGTGGATGTCGTATTGAGAAATATCATCCACCACTAATCGATGACATGTTGGAGAGAATGCTGAGAGACAAATGCAAGAAACATGCATTACAACTCCCATTGAGGAATATAATTTCTTGACAAAAAGAAATTATAATCTTCCTACATGGGAGCAATATAAAGCAAATCTTTGGATGTGTGGCTCTTTGGAATAGGGAAGTTTAAAGGAGAAAGACTATAAGCTAGAGAGTGAAGCTAATGATATGAAGCTGACATACATGAACCTTTTCTAGAAGATGATTTTGAACCATTAGAATGGACTCATATCCTAGCCATGCTAGATGTGTGTACCATTGACATAGTTCAAACTAATATTTGTGATGAGGAGTGTTACAATGTCATCCCTAATTGTGCTTTAGGCGTTCTTCAGGAAAAGGACAAAGAATCCATTGACAAAAAAACAGTCTCAATGCCCTAACTTTAGACCCAATCCCCGTTTCATATCAAAAGGCTGATGAAATATCAGTGTGGGATAAATCAAATCTAACTTAAATGGGCAAGAAAATGAGGAGTTCTTTGATGCTTCATTTGAACTAAGTCATGTTAAGGAAAACAACTTGGAGCATGAAGCTAGCTAGCAAAAAAAACAAGGGGAACAAGCAGCTAATAAAAAATTCTATGAGTTTCCTAACCAAAAGTGTAGCATACAACTGTGGTATTTGGCAAAAAGATTACGCAATCTACACAATAAACTTATGAAACAAATGCCTTTAACTGCTAATAGAATTGCTTACCTTTGGATGGTGCTAGCAAAAGATTTCATCAAAGATAAAGTTAGCGGACTTTATTCTATGAATACAAAAGCCAAATGGCCTCCAAACCTCAAAAACTGATCGAGGTTACAACCCAAAGAAGAAGCAACCCATGAAAAAATTGAAATTTGATATGAAAGTGGACACTATTGGGATGAATGCAGTGCTACCCATTGACATGTTGGAGAGAATGCTTAGGGATAAATGCAAGAAACATGCATTAGAACTTCCATTGAGGAATATGATTTCTTGACAATGACAAATTCTAATCTGCCTACATGGAAGCAAGCTAAAGAAAATCTTTAGATATGTGGCCCTTTGGAATAGGGTAGTTTAAAGGAGAAAGGCTATAAGCTAGAGCGTGAACCTAATGATGACGCTCACATATGTGAACCTTTTCTAGAAGATGATTTTGAACCATTAGAATGGACTCATATCCTATCCATGCTAGATGTGTGTACCAATGACATAGTTCGAACTAATATTTTTGATGAGGAGGGTTACAATGTCATACCTAATTGTGCTTTAGGCGTTCTTGAGGAAAAGGACAAAGAATCCATTGACAAAAAAACAGTCTCAATGCCCTAACTTTAGACCCAATCCCCATTGCATATCAAAAGGATGATGAAATATCAGTGTGGGAAATATCAAATCTAACTTAAATGAGGAAGAAAATGAGGAGTTCTTTGATGCTTCATTTGAACTAAGTGATGTTCAGGAAAACAACTTGAAGCATGAAACTAGCTAGAAAACAAAAAGGGGGGGAACAAGCAGCTATAAAAACTCTATTCGTTCCCTAACCAAAAGAGTAGGAGACAACTGAGGTATTTGGCAAAAAGATTACGCAATCTACACAACAAAGTTATGAAACAAATGCCTTTGATTGCTAATAAAATTGCTTACCTTTGGATGATGCTAGCAAAAGATTGGATCAAAGATAAAGTTAGCGGACTTTATTCTATGAATACAAAAGAAGAATGGCCTCCAAACCTTGAAAAATGATCGAGGTTACAACCCAAAGAAGAAGAAACCCATGAAAAAATTGAAATTTGATATGAAAGTGGACACTTTTGGGATGAATGCAGTGCTACCCATTGATTTTCTTGTACCAACTCTAAGGGTGGCAAAGGAAATGGAATGGAACAAGCATGAGTTGTCCAAAAGGATTGAAGATTCGGAGAAATTTGATAAGATTGGAGTTATGGGTGTAGGTCACATGTATGCACAAAAGAGGCGCATAAAATAGTACCATGATGACTTCATATACACCAAAGAATTAAAACACAACCAATATACTACTTGTCTACACCTTGAAAGAACACATTGGGTGGGAAATTTAAGAAATGAGGGCTTGGACATGTGTTATTGAAGATTTTCCACACAATGGTTCCATAAAATTGTATGCATCGGAGGCACACAAATGTCCAATTGGCGTAGTGGATGTCGTATTGAGAAATATTATCCACCACTAATAACTGATGACATGTTGGAGAGAATTCTTAGGGCTAAATGCAAGAAACATGCATTAGAACTCCCGTTGAGGAATATGATTTCTTGACAACAGGAAATTGATGTTTCATATTTTCTAGCTTCAGAGGCATCTGATCCGTTATCTCCATATAAGTATCTCAATTCTAGATCTAGGAGTATTTGATCTAGATTTACCTCTTCAATGGGAGTCAATAGAAAAGTGTTGCTACCTTCTTTTGCATTATGTACATTTTCCCATAGGTACTGAGGCCATTCCTATTCAATTTTAGGCATTGCATCCAACTCCCTATCTTCTAAATTTTTCATTACCATTTTTGCCCATAGGTATTGAGGCCATTCCTATTCAATTTTAGGCATTGCATCCAACTCCCTATATTCTAAATTTTTCATTACCATTTTGCTAATTTCATGTAGTCTTTGTGAAGATTTTTGATCTTGTGTTGTCTCTTTTGGTATTTTTTCCCAGTTTAATTCATAGTCAGGTTCTAACTAATTTATTTGACCCTATTGTTTCATCAAAACTTGAGTGACTTTAATTAGTTCTTGGCAAATATAAAATCTTTGGTTTTCTAGGTTTTTTCTCCCATTATTTCTCTAAGGTTTCCCATGATTTCAAATGGGATTCATAAGCCAGCTATAAGATAAAATCCGAAGGCTCAAAAATTTTGTCTACAAAGACGGATCCACCATCATCAATAGATATGTTTGAATTCCCCGTTTTGTGAGTTTGTACCTCTTGTTCCATTTTATTTTTTGTGTCTTCTTTTTGTTTCTTTGCCAAAGCCTTGGTCTTTCTTTCTCTCTTGGATTTTTGTTTATGTCTCTTTGTTTTAGAGGTTTCCCACATATGATCCCAGTTTCTCTGTTGGCTTAAGCTCTCATATTTACCTACATTTTTTTCGTCTGCACTCAAAGGAATTATGCCTATCATCTATATTGGTACTTTGCCCTTATCTCTAATTTGTGTTGGTGCGTTCTTAAGATTTTTTGGACAATCAACAATCAAGTGAGAAAACATACAACCATCACAAAATCTATGCAAAGGTTAGAATTTTTTATTCCCAAATGGCATTCTTTCATCCAATGTTCCTCTACCTCATAGGTTATATAGATCTCATCTATTGTCTTAGGTTGTTATTGGATAGGTACATTAGAGTTTCTATATCCAATTAAGGAGTTGTTTCCTTGTATCCCATAATTGGAGAGTCAAAAATTTCAGTATAATGTTGCTCACTTGGTTCCTTATAGTAAGGTACTACTAAAACCAAGGCTTGTTTTAGTGCTTGTTCCTATATTTGGACATATCTTATTGGTACTTGGGTTGCACTAGGTAAAGGTGGTTGTTGACCCAAAGT
This sequence comes from Adiantum capillus-veneris, assembly GCF_014529385.1. Taxonomy (NCBI): domain Eukaryota; kingdom Viridiplantae; phylum Streptophyta; class Polypodiopsida; order Polypodiales; family Pteridaceae; genus Adiantum; species Adiantum capillus-veneris. The sequence continues at coordinate 31,528,069 of NC_140951.1, forward strand.
TGGTTATGGTCTTTCATTAGCCATGTTATTGCCATAACCCTATTGTCTAAAAGCAAGAGGTGGAGGTGGTTGAAATTATAAGAGAGTCGATGGTATTCTGTGTTTATAGTAGCCACGGAATAACACGAGAAAATAGAAAGAGAAAAAATGAGCTTGGCGGGTATAAAATTGTCATTAAGCACGATAATGGTTTTTCGGGTATAAACACGGGTATAATTGTGGATATTTATCCTCATTCATACCCACAAATATATTTGCAGCTATGCCCACATAAATACCCCCGAATATACCCACATCTAGGATTTAAAAAAAATAAAGATACCCTTGGATGATCCCAAAGGATCATCCAGAGATAACCTTATTTTTAGTTTATATAGTACATAAAATAGATGGCAATTGACAAAAAAGGCTGAAATCAATTTGTTAAAAAAGTTGTGTTTTTTACAAGCTTGCACATCAAATGTTCACATAACAAAGGGTTGCATTCCTTATGCACTAGTCTAGGCCTATCTCCTCCTTGTCATGCTTGCCCTTCTCCTTGACATCCGCATCATTGCAAGATTGCGTTCAAGGGGCACGTGCAATGATACTCCTTGACTCTAAAAAAAACAACATGCATTTATAACATTCAAAATCTCACATGACTAATGAACACGTGATGTTTAATTAGACTCATAAAAGTACATAAATTTGATTACCAATTGAACTGTGTTGCATGCATCGTCAAATTCATCTTGATTTATATAATTGTTTTGTGCACACCACATCCAAGTTTGATACTCATAATGGCTCGCTTGGTACCTTGATTTATATAATTGTTTTGCTATGACGCGATACCGGAGAGCGAAATACATTGATAATAACAAAGAATATATAGAGTACGTAGAGTAAACAGATGAAAATAAAGAGTCTCTATGTATACAAGATAACCATTACAAGAAGAGCATAGCTCGTTTCATAACCTCCCAACCACTCCCGAGCAATCTCAATTACACTCTCACTCTCACTCTCACTCTCAATCTCAATCTTGTGCACAATCTCAATCTCAATCACACTCTCACTCTCAATCTCAATCACAATCACACTCTCAATCTCAATCTCTTGATGGCAACAATCATAATCGGAATCGCAACACGATCACAATCTCATCATCATGACATCTTGCACAGATCGTGTTTACTGTGTCCTCTACAAAATAGCCAAAAGAACATACTCGTGCAACCAAATCAACATGATAATCAAATTCAAAACATCATTTTCTACCATCATAAAAGAGTGCAATTACTTCTTGATTGTATGAAACAAAAGAGATATTACCTGTGTATATTTGTTTGTAAGCTAACCTGTTGCTGCTTGTAGGCTGTCCTGTTGTTGCTGACAATTTTTTTATGTCATAACTTTGTTAACCGAACTCAGAATATACACTTCCAGGTACTCAAAACGGCGGGAAGAGGTTTGATCTACAAAGCTAGGCGGGTAGAATTGCGAAAAAAGTCTTTCTTTGGTTGAAAACTCAACTTTTAGGTGGCGACTCTCAAAAACCCTATTTTTGGGTCTCCACTACTTTTTCAACTTATTTTAAGCCTACTCATGCATTTTAAGCTAAAACACATAAATATGAAACATTGATATTAATAAAACCTCAATATTAACTCTATTTTTATTATACTGTTCATAAACAAACTACTTGTTGTTCATTAATCTTTATCAAAATATGTCTTTGGTATATTGTTTAAAAAGAAGAGAGTATATTTTCTCTCTTAATATCTTAAACTCATTCATATAAGCTCTATCTAATAGACTATTCAAAAACAATTTTTCAAATCGTGCTAAACGAAAGATATGGCCTACTACATTCTTTTCGACTTTAAGAATTTCAACATTTAGTCCTATTACATTCTCTCCTTATCAAAATTAACTCTGTCCTTAGAGTTGGAAAGAGGGTTTTTTTTTAACATACAAAACATCAAATTCAATCTAAGAGGAAACTTTTCCATGATAAGAAGAATCCTACTTCTAAGTTGTCTAGCTCTACAATCAAATTGGTTTCTAGTGCTGCCTTCACATCTTTTCTTTAGAATAAGATTATCTAAATAAATATATTTCGTTGGCATTCTCACAAAATTTGATGTTTCAAAGAGGAATTTACAAACACACATGAACAATCATGATAATACAAATAATCCTTATGTAAGCAAAATTTATTCTCAACCATCTCTCTTGATTTCTCAGTTTAATTTCATGTTTAATTTCTCAGCCATATTAGAGGACAAGAATCAATGTGTACTACTCGGATCAATTAAGAAATTCAATTTCAAATCTTAAATTTTATGTATGACCTTGATCATAGAAGCTTTCAAATGATGCATCAAAGACATAAAGCATCATAAAGAAGGGTTAGATGACTTACCTTTACCATCCGTATCGTCAATAGTCTCCAATTCAACCATCTTCGTACATATTTCCTTATCAATGGCTTTGTTCGGGCATTTGAAAGTCTGGTGGCATTACTCTTCTTGAAACTTGATTGATCTCGCAGCTTCTCCTGCATCGTCATCGTCTTGATCATCGCTCCTCTTCGTTTCTTCTTCTTTGATCCTTCATCTCTTGGAGACGGCGATGGACCGTTTCCATGTTTAACTTTCATCTTCTCCTCCACTCTGTCTTCCTGCACAAGCTATTCTCTTTCCTTTACCCGCTTTTTCATATCTATTAAGATCTTCATTGAGCCATCGAATAATCTCCTCTTGTTCCTTCAATCACTACTGATAAGACGTGATTCTTTCATATAAAAAGAGTCCAACCAGCAACTAATCATGATATAAAAATCCAATTTTTTGACAACATCCAACCATGCAAAGTTGATGCATCACATCTGCACTTCACCTCCCTAGCACATAGAGCTAGTTTTGACATAGAAGGTGGAAATCAATCATAACCATGCATATGAGGCAATCATAACCATGCATATGAGGCATACACATCAATCCATAAGTTTCCATACATCATATGATAAGATTTGATCACCATAAACATGATATAAAACAGCCCCGACCTTTAGGTAAACCGTAAACCACAACCTTACACATATGTAGAAAACAACTTTTTGGCATTTTTTGGGAGCATGCAAATCATGCAAATGAAAGTATTTGACCTCAAACCAATGCATCAAGTTCCTCTCCATAATATAGACTAGCACTATATCACATCACTTTATCCATATGGTACTTACACAAAAAAACGGTAACCCAAAAGGAAAGCCACTTTAATCATACCTGCCTATGCGGTTTGGGATGTCTAACCATATACCCTCACATAAGTTTATGGGAATAAAATAGTTGAAATCAACTCACCGAAATAGACCATAAATCATAAATAATGAGCTCGGTTAACTCACGACGTCATATGGTATTGCCCCTTGGTAGCACCCGTACACGCATGGGTAAAACCAGTTATGGAATGATTAGTAACTCGCATTCCTGAGGTAATAACAGAGACCTAATTACATTTATCATCAAGTTTCATTAAGCTTTTCAATTGGTTAAGTGGGTTTTTCCATCCAGCGAATCTATATAGTGGTTCTCCAAGGAGCCTGGAGTCGAAACATTTGGTTGAGTGGACAACAAACTGTTTTTTTACCATATCTCTTAGCTCGTGCGCGATTTTCACATGACACCACCGAGAGAAAATGTTCTAATTGATGTGTTTTATCTTTGGTTTAGAGGGTTCAGACTGATTCATAACGGTTTGTGAGTTATGACCAAAACAGTGTTCCTACTGCCTATATGACGTGAAATGAAAAGAGTTTTTTTTGCACGCATATGATCATACACGCATCTTGTGCACAATTCAGTGTTTTAAACATGATTAAATATTGATGGGGCAACTTCATGTGTACTTGATTAATCCATAGATGCACTCATATACAAAAAAACAATCACCGATAGGGTGACTACTCAAAAAAACAACATAGAGAGAGAGATGACGATGGCTATGGAGTCTAGAGATTCTCACCATGATTTAGAATGGATTAGGGACTATTGAAAGGATTCTTGATTTTCCGCAAGAGAGCGATGATAAGAGCTACATAGAGGTATCCACCATCGAAGCTTCCAGAGAGCGCATACAACATGAAACAAGAGAGGATATAATAAGCAAGTAGAGAGAGAATATCCTTCTGAGAGAGAGAGAGAGAGAGAGAGAGAGAGAGAAAGAGAGAGAGAGAGAGAGAAGAGCTTATGGAGATGGTGATAAAGAGCTTGCACCACTTCGTATAATAGATATGTATAGCCTTGCGGTAGTAGACGCAATAGATGGCACTGAATACTGAGCACTAACTGGCAATTTATAGGCAAGTGCAGCAAGCAAGAGTGATGTCCAAGCCAGCTACTAGTGCTACCTCTCAGCCAAGATTAGCTTCCTACTTTTGGGAAAAGACTCCAGTCTTTTCTTAAAACATGGCACAGCTTTTGGTGGTCAACTCTCCCACTTACCATTCAATTTTACTAGTAAAACTGACCAATGGAACAGTATATAGACAACTAATGGAGCCTTATCTAAACTATGCCACACCGTAATGTCTTGATATAGTTATGAGTTTTTCATACTGCCTCAACGTATTTAGAGTACCGCTTTTTATAAAAATAATTCTTATTTGGTTCCGTTTTTGCTCCGGGTGATCATTTTTATATCCGACGAAGACGAAAAGCACGAAAAGCCAAAAATTTCATAAAAAGCAAGAAAAAGTAATTTTTTAAAAGTTTGAACCATAGGTTCTCCTCGTCCACTAGAATAAGAAAGCGGATTCGCTTTTCATTAAAAAGCACTATAAATCATGAAAAGCTAAAAATAGTGTAAAAAGCACTCAAAAAGAAGATTTTTATAAAATTGAACCATAGCTTCCCTGGGACACGTAGATCAAGGATCCATCCTCACATAAAAAGCTAAAAATAGCAGATTTTTCCAAAACTGAACCAAACATCCGTCTAACCTACTAGAACATGGAACGACCTTGCTTTTTACTCTAGAACCTTCCAATACTTTCAATCAAGCATCTTAAGTAAAAATTTGATAAAATAGATATTGAAAGCTATTTTTCTTATTTTTAAAAGAAACCCAAAAATCCGGGATCTTACATCCTCCCACACTTGAAAAATTTGAGGTGTCCTCACCTCGATATGAAATCTAGATAATTTAGTCTGATTACATCATCATGTTCCCAAGTGGCATCTTCCTAAAGATACGTTGCTCATTTAATAAGGTGTTCAATAATGGTCCGATAACGTAGGGGCTTACTTCTACTTTGAAGTATCACTTCGGGATATACTTCAAAAGTTCCATCGGTAGAGGTAGATAATATAGAATAGTCAAGAATGTGTTGCGGATCAGGTACATACTTCTCGAGTAAGCTGACATGAAAAACATCATGTACCTTTCTGTGTGGTGGTAACAAAAGTCCATAAGCTTGCTCATTAATCCTTTCTATGATTACAAAAGGTCCACAATATCTGGCACTTAGCTTATTCCACTTACCCATTGATAAAGAACTACGTTTGGATTTTACTCTCAGAAATACCATATCGTCCTCTTCAAAAAGTTTGACAGATCGTTTTGGATCAGCATAACTCTTCTTTCTATCTTGAGCAGTCTTAATATCCTACCGTATAAGATCAGTTTGTAGTTGCATTTCATCCAACATTTCTTTGGATGCTTGAGCTTGTATGAGAGGGTCTGTCCATTTGAGTGGAGTAATACATTCTTGTCTGTACAATGCTTGAAAAGGATACATTTCAATGAACGTTGAAATGAGTAATTATATGCAAATTCAACCAAATACAAATATCTACTTTATTTACCATGCTCATGCATACAATAAGCTCTTAACATGTCTTCAATGATTTGATTTGTTCTTTCTGTCTGCCCATCAGTCTGAGGATGATAAGCAATACTACAAGCTAACTAGGTTCCTGTAGTTGAGAATAAGGCTTTCCAAAAATTTGAGGTGAACTTTGCATCATGATAAAAAATTCTCCGGCGAGGTAAACAATGATACATGAAAACACCTTTCATGAAGACATGAGCTATATCCTTAGCCGTAAATGTTGTCTTGATTGGAAATAAATGGGTCATTTTTGTAAGCATATCAGTAACCACAAAAATAGAGTCATATCCCAGAGATGTAGGAAGTCCTATAATAAAATCCATGGATATGCATTCCCATTTCATTTGTGGAGCATCAATAGGTTGAAGCGTATCGGGTATCGAATTCATTCAGCTTTAATATGTTGACATATTAAACATCTTGTAACATAGTTTAACACATCACTCTCTAATCCTAGCCAAAATAAACTCTTTCTTACAGTAGAGTAAGTCTTACTATATATTCCTGGATGTCCTGCTATAGGTATATCATGAGCTTCTTGTACTATCTAAAGTTTGATTCCACCTTGATTTAGAATACAAAGACGGTTACCGAAGTAAAGGTCATCTTCTTTAATGTGGAAGCATTTGATTTGACTTTCTTGCTTCTTCGTGCGATTATTTAAGTTCATAAAGTACTAGATTTTTATGTAATATGGGTCCTGAGTCATACCTTCTCGAATAAGGTCTATTAAAGAAGTAGTAGAGGTTGTGACAGCTGCTATAGTACTCTTTTTGCTTAAGGCATTGGCCACAAGACTTTCTCTCCTAGTTTTATATTCAATTCAAAATTATATTCACATAACAACTCCATCCATCTTCGTTGCCGCATATTAAGGTCAGGCTGAGTGTAGATCTACTTCAGGCTTTTATGGTCGGTATGTAGTTCCAAATCTCCTTCCAAAACAATAATGTTCCCATACTTTAAGAGCATGCACAACGATCAATAATTCCAAGTCATATGTAGGATAATTTAACTCATGTATACGTAACTTACGAGATTCATAAGCTACTAGTTTTCCTTCTTGAGACAGAATGCCACCGATTGCTTGTCAACTTGCATCAGTGAGCACAGTGAATGTCTTTGTGAAGTCTGGAAGCTGTAGTATTGGAGCATTCACCAAAGCTTCGTTGAGTTTCTTAAAACTAGCTTGAGCACTTCCATTCCAAGTAAACACTTTAGCCTTCTTAAGCGTATTAGTCAAAGGAGATGCAATCTTAGCGTACCCTTGAATAAATGCACGATACCATCCTACTAAACCAAGAAAGCCACATACTTCTTGTACTGATTTCGGTGTAGGCCAAGCTATAACAGCTTTGATTTAACTTGGGTCAATAGAAACACCATCCTTGGATACAATAAATCCAAAATATTCCACCTTGTTAGTGAAGAAGGTGCATTTTCTACGTTTGACATAAAGTTGATTTTGATGGAGAAGTTCAAGCACTCGCCGCACATGTTGTTTGTGTTCTTCTATGCTTCTTGAGTAAACCAGGATATCATCAAAGAAGACAAGAACAAAATCATCAAGATGATCTCGGAACATATCGGTCATGAGACGATTAAAAGTTTCACGAGCATTAGTAAGTCCAAAAAGCATAACTGTAAATTCATAATGTCCAAAACAAGTATCAAATCTTGTATTTGGTATGTCCTCCTCCTTGATTTGGATTTGGTAATACCCTGACTTAAGATCATTTTTTGTGAAGATAGAAGCTTCATGTAATTAGTCAATCCTTGATATTGCATACTTATTCTTGATTGTTACCTAGTTCAATCCACGATAATCAATACAAAGATGTAGAGTACCATCCTTATTTCGATTGAGGAGAATAAGAGTACTCCATGGAGAAACGTTGGGTCAAATGAAGCCTTGTTCAAGGAGTTAGAGTTAATTTCTCCTTGAGTTCCACAAATTCATATACTGATATTTTGTAAGGTCTACCGGTGACTGTTGAATCTCCTCGAGTAAGCTCTATTGCATGATCAACATCATGCTTTGGTGGTAATTGTGAAGGTTCTTCAGGAAATACATCATCAAATTCTGTTATCCATTCGGGTTCAGGTGAATCTATCTTCTTCCCCTTAGGGTTAAGCTTTATTGCGTAAATCCTTTCATTTTTCCTATGACTCTTTATAAGTTTGGTCAAGTTCACTAGTCTGAGCTTAGGCTTTTTCCGTTTCCAAGTGACTGTAATCCTAGAGTTTTTGTCATTTTCAAAAGTGAATGAAGCATCTTTACAATGTATGTGAGCATCATTGGCTTTAAGACAATCCATTCCTAGGATTCCATCGTAGATTCTTATGGGTAAGACTCTGAAGTTTGCAGAAGTATTATGACCATTCAAAACAAAATTCAAGGTACCCAGAAAAGTAGAAGATCTAACCCTTTTACCTGTGGCTAATTCTAATGTAAGGTCTGCATCAGGGTGTTCAGTCAAAATGAGGTTTCTGATGCACTTAGGAGATATGAAAGAATGTGTACTCAATGAATCAATCAATAAGGTAAAATGGTTACCCTGATACTCTTCTTGGGTCTGAATTACTAAAAATTGTTCATTTACTCCCCGATGTTGAATTGCAGCATGAACATACACATTTGTCTTATTTCCTTCACCTCTAGCCCTTTGAGCTCTGTTAACTTGAGGTCTTCCTTGAGGTCTTTCATTTCCTCCTCTTTTTGGACAAGTTTGACGATTAACATTTGTATTGTTGTTATTGGACGGTCCATTCCGAACAAAAGGTGGATTGCCTAGTCTAAAATTCCCCTGGTTTTGAGGTTGTCTCTGGTTTTGGTTAGAGTTTTGTTGATTGAAGTTCCTCTAAGTTGTCGATGGTCTCGGTCTAAAATTTCCAAAATTTCGATTCAGATTGAATTTTCTATGTTCATAATTATCCACCAATCCTATGAAGCTTATATTGTTAAATAGACAATCCTTGGATTGATGACCAAGATCAAGACACGTGTAGCACAAATGATCCTGTCTGGCTTTCATACATAATAAGTTCTCTCTTCTTTGTTGTGGATCTCGAGACCTTTGTTCCTCCTCCGGAAGAGGCCTTTTGATTTAACAAACAAGAACAGGTTCGTGTTTCCTCTTTTCGATAGTAGATAGCTCTATGTCAATTGGTTTGCCTGCATCAAGGACATCCGCAAAATTGGTAAGACAAAGACTCTGGAGTCTAGTATTCATAAGATTGTGTAACCCTGACATGAATCAAGCTACCTTGACCTCTTGAGTCATCCCTACTAGAGGATACTTAACAAGGGTTAAGAAATTTTGATAGTATGATTCCAAATCTCTGGTTCCTTGGGTACATTCAAGAAACTCATTCATACGGTCTGAATGATCAAATTTGTTTCGATAGTTCTTCTTGAGTTGGGTTTTAAGGTAATCCCAAGTTGCAACATAAAGATCAACATTGTTTTCTATGCAATGGTCTCACCACCAACGCTTGGATTTTTTCTCTAGTTTGAACTTAGTGATGATAGCTTTGTTCATTGCTGAGACGAATGAGCCAAATCAAAGTAGTCATCCATGCACTCAATCCAATCTTCAAGAACTTTGCCTACATCTATGCCTTCCTCGCTAAAATTTCCAAGTTGAGACTTGCGAAGCATAGCATTGATGTCTCTATCAATGATGGTGTGTTGAGGAACAATAGGTGCGTTTGCGTTAGCAGCAGCCGCATTTCCTCTAGGAGGCATGGTAACTTATTGCACCATATCAACCAAGGTCACACTTAGTAAAATATTCTAATCCACTCAGAGTACTTAAATAAAATAGAATAGACAGTTGAAGATAAGATGAGAGAGAAATAGGAGAAAGAATAACAACGAATAAATTAATCCAATTTCTATATCACAAAACTTTGGGGTTCTACAAGTGTCTTGAAAGTTTCTAATAAATCCTAATGGCTCTAACATAATGCGCTCAATAATACCCATTGTGACATCCTTCCACCCCCGGGGGATTCACCACTTATAATAAGGACATGTCACCTGCGTGCACCAAATTCCACTTTTTAACCTCTATATACGGGACCATCCTTTGTAAAATGCACCTTTTCTCCGCTTTATAACCCCCCTATTGTACACTCACGTGATACCATACGGTAAAACTTAGTGAATCCCCCGGGCTTCCACCAATGGAGTATAGTTGTCCCATTCCTTGAGTATATCGGATGGGTGGTCCTAATAGCCCTTTTTTATCTTTGGTTGGAACATTTCTTCGTTGGCGTGTGAGTCATATCATTGTTGAGTAAGGGATTCATTTGTTACAAGTACCTCCATTTCGGTGTGAACAATCGCCTTCTTGTACTCGAAGTAGTCATTGAAGTAAGATGATTCTTTTGGAAACACATCCGATGTATCCAACTGAGTTGTCTATATTTTCACAATCTGCAAAGCACTGAGGTCTATTGTAGGCATTGCATAAAACTTTTACATGGCAAGGATTATAGGTTAGTGACTTTTCAAATAAGTCAAAGAACAACTCCCAAAGTACCGGGATAAAGGAATGTCGATCGTTGTTTTTGCATTGACGACCCCATACATTAAACATAAAAATATCAAAGCACTTCATAGCCATTACTAAAGGAAGTATGTTTCTCTCCATCCATGTTTCCTTTATCGGTCTTAGGGAAAGTTCATAAGCATTTATGCATAATATTTAATTGGTGACAATAATCTCCTTTACCAAATTGGATTGTATCCACTTGATACTCCCAATAGGCGAGGGTTTATGTTCAGGTGGTCTAAACTCGGGGTTCCTTGCAGCGTAATGATACCAAACTGGCAATGTATTAGTTATAATAATATCTATAGACATTAACCTTTTCTTCTCTTTCCCATTGTGCGTGGTAGTGACAAGCCCTTGCACTTCCACTCCAATTTGGAAACGCTCCTCCACCATAAGGCGGGAGAGTATATCCACCCATATCCCTTGAGATAAGATGTCAGTCATCTATACACACACACACACACACACACATCACTCAAGTTATTTAGAATAATAAACCAAGATTCAAAATCAATTATTATATCTTCAAAACAATATGTGCTACATCAAAATCAATTTTTTATAGCCGTAGAAGGCCAAAAAGGTACATTGTGTTTCTATAGGGAGATACATAAATATGAAAGGGTCCTATGAACCAAATCATGGTTCCTACAACTGAGGTCCTACCCCTGTATTTGTTCACATCTCGAGTATCAAAGTTTAGCACTTCAACTTGTGCATTGAAATTCACATCCTTCTTTTTGTACCATTACTCTCCTTGTGATACATTTGTGGGTGGTAATCTATTAAAGTAGTCTACATGAGCATGCCATTCATTTACATCACCTCTGTAAAAATATCTACTTAAGCTCACTGCCATTGGTTGTGCCCTGGCAAAGTCACTATGCATCTGGGCTTCTCATAGTCATCAAAGATAATGGTGACATTGTGAGGGTTGTATTTGAGAATAGGTCCATAGAATCTATTGAACCAATCCTGGGGTACATAATAGAATCGGTTGCTGCCATTTGAATTCTTCTATACTCTGATTACGACCTTCTCATAAAAGCCGTATCCTTGGTTTAGCATAAGAGCCTGCTTACTAAATATGAGTTCTCGACTTGGTATTTCCAAACGAGAACATAGGTTAAGGTAACGAACATATCCTTGCACCTTAACATCGCCTTCTTGGATCTTTTCCTTTACTCAAAGCTGTGGATTGGTCATAAACCTATCAAATACTTGTGTTCGATGTTTAGGCTAAGCTTCAATATGTAACTCCCATGCTACCTAAGCATTTGGTACAAGGTAGTCTCTAGTCCCCTTTGAAACTCGAACCACTTCAATTCCCTAACGGAGATTACACATAATTGGAAAAAATCTTTGTGCGAAGTCATTCGGGAGTTCATCTAGACAATTAAGAAGATCCATTTAAAAACAAGACAAGAAGAGAGAAAACTTAGCACTCAAGTGATCTAAAACTGAGTCTATGATTCTTTTATTCATCTAAATTTTATTTTTATGACTTCATTACAATATTATGGGTGCTTCAAAGCTAATTCTCTAAATATTATTTTAACTCTCATGAAAGGCATTCTCTCAGACCTCCCACGAGACAACGTGGTCTATAGTTATTCTCTAGCTTTTCTTTTCCTATGACAGTTTGGAAGAGCTTCAAACTTCTAGCAAATTTGGCAATCCTTAGCATTTGAGAGTGCATCGCCAAGTAGTAGAACATGTCTAAGCTTAACAATATTCTGAGTTCAAGTAGCGTGAGGTTGGAAAACGAGTCTCTTGGACTATCATCAATGTAGATAAAGAATTGACGGAAGGGTTCTTGGTGACAAGTAAGGTAACTACGGTCAACACTCTTCCAACAAGTTGTGCTTCCTGGCATGCCAAAGAATTTGGTCCCGATTTCTAAGTAAAAGAGTTATCGTTAATCCCTGGACAACCGTGTCGCCATATTCTTGAACACTATGGCCAAAACCTCATTCCCCTCGCTAAAGTATTTAGATGTTGTGACGTGTTTTGTTGAAATGGTGCGGACCACCCCAGAGACTTTGAGATATATTTTTAATGCTTTTGGGGACCTTATATGTAAATAAAGCATGCTTGTACAAAGTTCACAAAGGCAGTGTGTGCCAGCTGTCTCTACGCATACGGGCTAGTTGTGCAGGGTACATAGTTTTGTTGTTTTTGTACATAGAAGTGTCGAGACATCAAAGTGTGAGTTAGTGATTTAAAAATATGAATAAAAACGGAACTTTTATAAGATTGGGTTCGTGAGTGAGGAGGGATATTCAGCTGTGAAGAAGAAACTATGTGTTGCTGCAGCCTGCGGCGATGAAGGGTGGGGGTTTTGGTGTAGAGGTGCCCCTCTTACCTTGCGAGAGCCTGGTGTGGTGAGTTGAGAGTGTGTCTCTCCTCAATGGGCTGATGAAAGTGGGTGCTTAGCTCTAAATATTGACCTCTCTTCATCTTGGTTTGAGGTATGGCAGCCATGTTGTTTGTGGTTCCCTTTGGTACAGCTAGTCGAGGGTAGACTATGCGCTGCAATTCCTTGCTTGTACACACGCAAAAGGGCAAGGTTTTCCCCAAGTTTTCCATAACTTTTTTTGATTTTTTTTTCTGAAATTTGTGGGTTTTTAAAGTGAGCTTGATTTGGATGGGTTTTGGTCAAGCTATGTGTATGTATGGGAGCGCCTATGGAGTCTCTACTAGCATATGAAAGGGCCTTTGAAAAGAAGTGAAGCTCTTGGTTTTATGAGGAAAAGTGCAGAGATTTCCATTGTTTTTCTTTACTTTTTTACTTTGTTTTTCTCGGTTCCCTTGCTTCCTTTGGTGCACTCAAGTATAGTGGGAGTTGTAGCGGTGTAGAGGGAAGCTAGTTGAAGCTAGTTGGGGCTGAGTGCGAGTGAGGCTATAAAATTTGTGAGAGAAGATCAGCCCATATTATCTTGAGAGATCTATACTCTTCATCCTCTTTTCTTTGTGTTGGTTTGAGGTGTTTTAGAGGCCGGCCCCCCAAACCTTCACATAAATTGGTGCCCCCACTGAGGAGGGGAGAGTAGTGTTTTGCTGCTTTGATTGTCAGGTTAGAGTCCACTTGGGAATCAACTCAAGGCCTTGTGTAATCTTGGTTTGGAGATGATTTTGCACGATTTTCATCACTTGAAGAGGTACTTGGAAGCTTGTGATAATGTATTTGATACTTGTGGGACAGAAAGATGACTATAAGCAGGGTTTGCTCTTCTTGTTGGCTTGCAGATATAGGCACTTTGAGTTCTTGAAAGTACTTCAAAACTTGCTTATGGATGATCCTGTGTATGACATATGTGGTAGTTGGGAAAAGACAAAGTATGCTCTCTTGGAGTTTAGTAAAGGTCTTGCAAGTGGAAAAGCAGGTTATGTTCATGAATATGCATCTCTATGGGATACAGAAGACATTGTCTTTGATAGCACATGCAAAATGGATAAGGTCATGAAAATTGTGAATGTGAACTTCCAATATGAAGAAGCTCATTTGGGTAAGCCTATGGCAGAGTATGCATTGTGGAAGCTTGAGGTAGGTCTTTGTGACCAAGAGGTCAAGAGTGATAATGAAGCATCATGTGATTGTGTGGAAGATAAGACTATAGATGAGATGGATACTTGTCATGTGGGTTTGGATACTACAGATGCTCTCATGGATATTTCTCTTGGTGATTAAAGTGCTAATTTTGACGACTTGAATGCTGATTTGGAGTCCTTTTCTATGAACGATGTTAAGGTGAATGAAGACTATATCTCTACATATGGGTTATTTCATGAGCTCCCCATGGTTATCAATACTGATGAAAGTACTCATGCTACACATGATTCTTTGGTGTCTCATGCCTCTTTCAATAATACAAAAATTGAGATCTTTGATGATGATCAATATCCCGTTGGTATGCATGAGATGGTGTCACATAAAGATTATGTGTCTACATTTGGCTTGTTTGATGAGATTGAGGACATTTTTAATGATGCCAAGCATAGAGATGAAGAGCATGCATTCCTTGTAAATTTTGATATGATGGATGGTATTATGCCTCTTATGATTGGTTTTGAGATGAAAAAAAATGAGGAAGTTTCTATGGGAGATGATGCTATTGTGGATGGTGAGAGACAAGACATTGATGATAGTTTGTCTCTAGTTATGCCAAGAAAGGATACTATGTATTGTGTCATGAGTGAGAGATGCTTTGATGTTTATGTGAAGAGGATATTGAGTACCTTTGAGAAATATTTTGATGCATCCTTACCATGTGTTTATGATTCTCAATCCAATAGCTTGTGGGAGATGAATTGCTTTGACTGGCATCGTTATGAACATGGTACCAACTCATTGTATGTTCTCTCTTTTATGATGAGGTGTATGGTAGATATGTTGGGTGGTACCATGCTGATATCACTGATTTTGAGAATGTTCTTTTTTCCAAATGATGGCATGCAATGTTATGTGTTTGATAGAGGTAAGTGGGATATACTTGATTTCACAAGTGCATGGGCTTTTGCTTCAAGCTAGCTCTTGGTATATCATGTGTATGGTTGTCACATGAAGAATACGGTCGGTGATGAGAGAAGCCACCCATTTTGGATTTTATCATGAGAATTAATTCCTTCTTGGGATTCAAATTATATAGAGTGACTATTTGATGCTAGAATATGCACATGAAACACTTGAAAGTGTTCCATGCTTGTTCCGGGGGCAATATGTGATGTGTGTATGAGCCCGGACTGCAGATGACCGCATTGATCACATTGGGAGTGTCCGGCATGCCTTCGTGTACCTTTATGTGGGAATATGACCTTATAAGGAGGGGATCTTAAGAGGCATAATCAGGAAGGGCTACGAGAATATGAAAGGGTGCTCATTATCTCTACATAAGGAAGGGTTTCCTTTATATGTTGTATCGGGATTTCTCATAATCAAAGGCTATGGCATCTGATGTATTCTTATTGTCTCTCTCTCTAATGCTGTGTTGTGCTTCTCTCTCTTGCATTTCTGTGAGAACAGTCTCGTAATAGGCAGCCAATGCCTATTACACTTTGGCGACCACGGGTTTCGAATTCATGGGAGACAGCCATGGAATTAACCTTCTGTAGGCAACAGTTCTTGGAGAGTGCAAATGATGGTGGGTAGCAACTCGGCACGGGAACTGTTCTCAATTATGGCATCAACCGGAGTTCTGAGCCTGATGATGGCTGGAAGCCGATGACACAGAGCAAGGGACTGTTCAATAGTCATGACGAACTTGTGGTGTCTGATTCTGCAGATCCGCAGAAGTCCACGTCAATCACATGTGAGGGGACAGCGCTGGCAAACTGCAATTCGTGATGGATCATGCTTACGAAAGTAGATGTCCCGAACTTTACGAAGTTCATCCACTGGCGCATAAGCGCCTGGGTTTTGGACTTGTGGGCTATGGAGGAATTTCAACCTGTACAGGCGGCAACAACGCGGATGGCAACCACAAAGTTCAAACCTACGACAGCAAACAACACAGTGTAGGAAAACATGCCAAAATTTGCAAAGCCGAACTTGGGCATGAATGCACAAGCGGTGGAGTCAAGAAACAATAATAATGTTTGATCTGCACAGAAGGCAACTTGCGATGGCGTTCAACTTTTTAGAGAAGTTGGGTGCTTTCTTCTGAAGTGCAGTACCATACACAATGCGTAGCCGGGTATGCGGTGCCTCTACAACAAAGGACAGCATACGGTCAATTCATTAGCAAAGCTTCCAATGCAATGCGGGTTCATTTGCGCAGCTTTGCGGCACACTCTAAATGCGGTGTATGCGGTATTTGTGTGTGTTCTGGCATGCGGGTGCTATAGAGTCCACACCTTAGAGTCCAAACCTTGCTATTTTCGAACCTTGATCGTGTGTACGGTGATGCGGCTCTTACAGATTGTGGTGGTTGCCCATGTAGATCAGCTAGAAAAAATTGTCAAAATAATCCATATTTACCTTTTCACAAAAAATACTTAGCTTTTAAGCAGGAATTCACACAATTCTAGATGCGGCAATTAAATAAGCATTTTGCTTCGGAAATAAAACATGTGCACATGTCAATGGCAATATGTGCATTGATGCGGAAATATGGGCATCAAGTTTGGGACTCCAAGTTTGCGGTGGAGATTTTTGGTTTGAGTTTGGATTGTGGCGTAGATGAAGATGGTTGGTCGAGGAGCAAAGAGCCAAAGAGCCACGAAGCGGCCTCGACAATCATTCTTGCATCACACTTCTCGAATTTCACAAAAACCAATCAAGGGATGCACTTGTGGGTTCACACAATCCACCGTGCGTGCCAAGTGTATGAGCCCGGACGGCACATGACCGCATTAATCGCATTGGGAGTGTCCGGCATGCCTTCGTGTACCTTTATGTGGGAGTAAGCCCTTACAAGGAGGGGATCTTAAGAGGCATAATCAGGAAGGTCTACAGGGATATGAAAGGGTGCTCATTATCTCTACATAAGGAAGGGTTTCCTTTGTACGTTGTATCGGGATTTCTCATAATCAAAGGCTATGGCATCTGATGTATTCTTATTGTCTCTCTCTCTAATGCTGTGCTGTGCTTCTCTCTCTTGCATTTCTGTGAGAACAGTCTCATAATAGGCAGCCAATGCCTATTACACTTTGGAGACCACGGGTTTCGAATTCACGGGAGACGATCATGGAATTAACCTTCTGTAGGCAGCAGTTCTTGGAGAGCGCAAATGATGGTGGGCAGCAACTCGGCACGGGAACTGTTCTCAGTTATGGCAGCAACCGGAGTTCTGAGCGTGATAATGGCTGGCAGCCGAGGACGCAGAGAAAGGGATTGTTTAATAGTCATGACGACCGTGTGGTGACTGATTCTGTAGATCCGGAGAAGTCCACGTCAATCACATGTGAGGGGGACAGCGCTGCCAAACTGCAATTTACGAGGGATCATGCTTACGAATGTAGATGGACCGAACTTAGGAAGTTCATCCATTGGCGCATAAGCGCCTGGGTTTTGAACTTGCGGGCTATGGCAGAATTTCAACCAGAACAGGCGGCAACAAAGCGGATGGCAACCACAAAGTTTGCGATCAAAAAACCATATGCAATCGTGCGAGACGACTCCAAATATAAAAGGATAAAAAACGATGAGACTTTGAACTACCATAAAGTAGAATGGTTAATGAGGGCATTAAGGGGTGATTAGGGAACAAGGGGGTGGGACACACGACAGCAAACGACACGCTGCAGGAAAAAATGCCAAAATTTGCAAAGCCGGACTTGGGCACGAGTGCACAGGCTTTGGAGTCAAGAAACAATAATAATGTGCTCTGGTTGGTGCGATCTGCACAGAAGGCAACTTGCGATGGCGTTCAACTTTTTAGAGAAGTTGGGTGCTTTCTTCTGAAGCGCAGTACCATACACAATGCGTAGCCGGGTATGCGGTGCCTGTACAACAAAGGACAGCATACGGTCAATTCATTAGCAAAGCTTCGAATGCAATGCGGGTTCAGTTGCACAGCTTTGCAGCACACTCTAAATGTGGTGTATGCGGTATTTGTGTGTGTTCTGGCCTGCGGGTGCTACAGAGTCCACACCTTGCTCTGTTCGAACCTTGATCCCATGTGCGGTGATGCGGCTCTTACAGATTCTGGTGGCTGACCACGTAGATCAGCTAGAAAAAATTGTCAAAATAATCCATATTTACCTTTTCACAACAAATACTTAACTATTAAGCAGGAATTCGCACAGTTCTAGATGCGGTAATTAAATAATCATTTTGCTTCGGAAATAAAACATGTCCGCATGTCGATGGAAATCTGTGCATTGATGCGGAAATATGGGCATCAAGTTTGTGAGTCCAAGTTTGCGGAGGAGATTTTTGGTTTGAGTTCGGGTTGCGGCGTAGATGAAGATGGTTGGTCCACGAGCAAAGAGCCAAAGAGCCAGGAAGCGACCTCGACAATCGTTCTTGCATCACACTTCTCAAATTTCACAAAAACCAATCAAGGGATGCACTTGTGGGTTCGCACAATCCACCGTGCGTGCCATGTGTATGAGCCTGGACCGCACATGACCGCGCTTATCACATTGGGAGTGTCCAACATGCCTTCGTGTACCTTTATGTGGGAATAAGCCCTTAGAAGGAGGGGATCTTTAGAGGCATAATCAGGAAATTCTATCGGGATATGAAAGGGTGCTCATTATCTCTACATAAGGAAGGGTTTCCTTTGTACGCTGTATCGGGATCTCTCATAATCAAAGGCTATGGCATCTGATGTATTCTTATTCTCTCTCTCTCTCTAATGCCGTGTTGTGCTTCTCTCTCTTGCATTTCTGTGAGAACAGTCTCGTAATAGGCAGCCAATGCCTATTACAACGTGTTTTGTTGAAATGGTGCGGACCACCCCAAAGTCTTTGAGATATGTTCTTTAATGCTTTTGGGGGCCTTATATGTAAATAAATCATACTTGTACAAAGTGCACAAAGGCGGTGTGCGCCAGCTGTCTCTACGCAGGCGGGCCATTTGTGCGGGGTACATAGTTTTGCTGTTTTTGTACATAGAAGTGTCGAGACATCAAAGTGTGAGTTAGTGGTTTAAAAATATGAATAAAAACTGAACTTTATCAGCTTGGGGTCGTGAGTGAGGAGGGATATTCAGCTGTGAAGAAGAAACTATGTGTTGTTGTAGCCTACGGTGAAGGGTGGGGGTTTTGGTGTAGAGGTGCCCCTCTTGCCTTGCGAGAGCCTGGTGTGGTGAGTTGAGAGTGTGTCTCTCCTCAATGGGCTGATGAGATTGGGTGCTTAGCTCTGCATGTTGACCTCTCTTCATCTTGGTTTGAGGTATGGCAGCCATGTTGTTTGTGGTTCCCTTTGGTGCAGCTAGTCGAGGGTAGACTATGGGCTGCAATTCCTTTGTACACACGCAAAAGGGCAAGGTTTTCCCCAAGTTTTCCATCAATTTTTCTGATTTTTTTTGCTGAAATTTGTGGGTTTTCAAAGTGAGCTTGATTTGGATGGGTTTTGGTCAAGCGATGTGTATGTATGGGAGCGCCTATGGAGTCTCTACTAGCACATGAAAGGGCCTTTGAAAAGAAGTGAAGCTCTTGGTTTTATGAGGAAAAGTGCAGAGATTTCCATTGTTTTTCTTTACTTTTTTACTTTGGTTTTCTTGGTTTCCTTGCTTCCTTTGGTGCACTCAAGTATAGTGGGAGTTGTAGCCGTGTAGAGGGAAGCTAGTTGAAGCTAGTCGGGGCTGAGTGCGAGTGAGGCTATCAAAATTCATGAGGGAAGATCAGCCCATATTATCTTGAGAGAGCTATAATCTTCATCCTCTTTTCTTGGTGTTGGTTTGAGGTGTTGTAGAGGACAGCCCTCCAATCCTTCACAACGTCACTCTGGGAACCATTTGTTACTACAAAATAAACATTCAAAGAAATTACAATGCCTTTGTTGAACACTTCAACCACTTCACACAACTCAACCAAACATTTCCAGTCAAGAAGAAAATTCAAACAAGTACCACCAACCAATGTCACTTATAGATACATCATGAATATAAAAATCCTTTCTCAAACACCATGCATGATGCATAACTAACCCGACTAGTATCCGGCTTTAGGCTATCCCCACAACCTTAAGCATAGGCTCTGATACCAGGTGAGAGATACCCATCTCTGAGGATCTATACACAAAATATACAATTTACACCTTTATACAATTTTCAATATACATCAGAGTTGCGAAATCATTTGCATAGGGGAGGAGCTCTCAGCGCTCGACCAAGCATGGAGTTTAGGCCATGAGCTGCGGACTGCATCCAGAGGCACCTAGCGACTAGTGCTACCCCTGAATGGCTGTTATGCATGAGAGCGCACTAAAGAAAAATATAACATTTTGGAGGGTGAATATATGTGTACACCACGTTGCTGAGAGAGAGAGAGAGAGAGAGAGAGAGAGAGAGAGAGAGAATATAGTGGAGGGTGAAATTGAGTACACATAGACATGAGAAAATGATAACAAGAAATCTTTAAATGCCCCATCTAAATGAAACATGCAACCATGTATTAAGGCAATGACAAAATTTGGGTATACCATAACATTAAAAGAGTTTCTGACAAAATAACTAGCAGAGAGCACTAGACCGTGTGTAGGGATTGACCGGTCCACCCGTCGACATCCTGTCTACTACGGACAAAGAGAATTTCACTTCGCCGAGAAAGATCTAGAATACCTACAACCTACGTGAGCCAGAGATAAGCTGAGGCCGCTTCGCCTCCCTCCATGAACCCAAGATCTAAAAGGATCCCAAGTACCAATAGGTGGTAGGGTATCAACACCAACCATACCAGTTTAGGTGCCATGCCTCTTCGATGCCCAGGACTAGGTGTTTAGGCAAAATCCCCGACATGTTAGCCGTGTAGGTCATTCAACCCCCAACACACTAACCGTTAAATGATCCTAACAAAAAGAAGAAGACCTAGGCAACACCTTCGATCCAGCAAACCCCAGGTCAATGACCCTTTAGTCTAAGGCTAAGCGATGTAGGTGTAGTGACACTGCCATGAGAAACATAACACATGAGTCCAATCCCAATAGCACTTTTCATATGCACAAACAATATTTTCCAAGCATTTAGACAGTACAGGGTCTCTATCCTTACACGTCCCACCATAAACCATCTATATCACTTCATGATCCAATCCCAAAACCATAAATCATAATCCAATCTTATCACACGGGTGAACACTCCACTCAACTTAGGTGAGGAACGACCAATCCTGCATAATCACTTTAGAACATAACATTGCTGCAAAAATTTTGGCAGCATAACCATACCTAGAAAAAGAAAACATGAGCCACAAAAGTTTCCACCATAAAATCACAACCATAATCCATAAGGGAATCTCAGCTCTTAACCACCAATCATAATCACATTGAACCAACTCCCACACTTGGAATTTGACATAACCCCTGCAATCAATCGGAGTCCATACACTTGTGACTCTTAAGACGTGATTATTTCATATAAAAAGAGTCGCAACTAATCATGATATAAAAATCCAATTTTTGACAACATCCAACCATGAAAAGTTGATGCATCACATCTATACTTCACCTCCCTAGCACATAGAGCTAGTTTTGACATAGAAAGGTGGAAAACAATCATAACTATGCACATGAGGAATCCACATCAACCCATAAGTTTCCATACATCAGATGATTACATTTCATCACCATCAACATGATGCAAAATAGCTCCGACCTCACTATGAGAGATCGTGGTGTTTACCGCAGGCCATTACCACAAAACAAGAGAGAGGAATTCAAAATGAGGAGAGAGAATCCTTTTGATGCTGAAGCGGCACTTTACCACAAATATTACCGCGTAGATTTCCACGATTATTGCCGCTCACATTACTGCTAAGACAGGCTGGACCCCCTTCCCCCTCCCTCTCCCACGGGTTTCCATTTAAATCCAATAAAACTCCTACACTCTCCAGAATGCTTGCTCACTTCACATAATCTCTCTTTCACTCTAAAAATTCTATACATAAATCATTGAACTCACAACAAAACCATTACAAATACTATTCATAAGCACATAACGAAACATTTTCAAATTAATCATATACTACACCAAGTGAAAGAATGGAGAGTTTTATTAATTCTCATCTTGTATAAGATCTCTACAAGCACTATGATCCATATTTAGACCCATAGTATTCAAATCAATAAAAAAATTTAGAGATTCTTCCTCCTCTCCATCACCTCCTGTAGAATCATCATCGCATTCTCCCTCTTCCTCCTCCTCAAGATGACTATTTGCAAGGCTTGGCTGACCTTCTTCAACTTCTACTACATCTTCCTCTGCATCTTGTGGTGATGGTATGATGGGATCAATTACTGGCTCAATGTCCGTCTCTACAAAGATAGATCTACCCCGCGGCGTGACTGGAATGACATACCAAAGTCTTCTTTGATATATACAATATGGCACATAAAAGACCTGTACGTCACACACTAAGAATAAGCTGATATACATAACTTAAATTTTTAATTTAAGTTAATTGCACATAGCCTAAATTACCTGCTCGCAACTACTAGGATACACCAAGTTATCAGTTTTTCCCCGATGGAATTGGGTGGAATCCACCATAATGAGCCCATTTTCATTTCTTTTGACCTCACCCGCAAACCATCGACACTCAAAGAGGAATTTGTGAAAAGATCTGAAATCCACTTTGATTATTCTCTCTATAGTACCACAATATCTGACCTCATCTGTTGTTGTGTCAAAGTTTCCCATCACGCCACAATCATTAGTAGTCCGACGCTCATCTATCTTGCGGGTGCGAAAATGTCGGCCTTCGGACCAAATGGAGTTGAAAATGAGACCCTACAATCACAATGCATAAGAGGTTACATCGCATTTCATTAAGTGATTTGCATACATACATACATAACATATACACACTCACCTTGCGCAAGCATCCTCGTGCATACTCCCATTCTTTAGGGCTTATTTGTTCTCCTTGTGCTTTGGCATTGGTCATGGCATTATGGATCCACTCTACTTGAATCAAGTCAGGATATTTTGCAAGCTCTTTAGGAAAAGGAGGTGCACGTCTACCTCCATGGGACCTCTTCCATGCATCTCTATCCCTTTCTCTAGCTGCGCAGGCTTCCAAGTACATATTGACCCATTTGGTCATGATAGTGGCATTGAGTAAAGAGTAGTTGTTGACTATGGCATGAAACTCTCTATCCATGACCAAGAGTGAGCCTTTTCCACTGGGAATGGTTGATTGCTTCCTAGGATCCTCTTCTTAACTCCACAAACGAGGCAATGATGGATCCACTGTGATGAGATACTATGAGACATACACAAATGCCTCTTGCACCACCCAACCTTCTGCCATGCTCGCCTGAAAACATTAAAACCACATATTTTTATTAGTAACTCCATAGCATATAAATGCTATCTATATTGTATTTATTTTGCATTCCTCCGGTTGTGACCTCAATCTAACAAAATCCTTTAAAGTCTTCAAGAATCTCTCCAAGAAGAACATCCATCTAGAGTGAACCACCACACAAATGGCAATCTCCTCAACAAGGTGAAGCAATAGGTGTATTTGGCTAACAAGGATTGTACGTGGGAATGCATCCTCAATAGCACACACTGCCTCTACTGCGAGCTGATGGGCTACTTGTATGGCTTCTACTTCTATCTCCTTGGAGCTCACAAATCTACGGGGCAAACGTTATATAGTAGATGAAAAAAAATTCCAAAGTTCATGCATGCACAACATGATATAGTACTTGAAAAAAACCCATTACCTCACAATCTCACCCACTTTGAATATTGCAGCCTTCACCTCAGTGTCCCCATAACCACTAATAGTTATGGGAAGTACAAACTACAAGCAATAAAACATCTTAGTGAATGTCAACCTATATATAAGGACACATAGACACCACAAACTGTTCTACTGTTACCTGAAGGATTTTATGCCAATCATGGGATTTCAACCCATACAATTGAGTGGAGCCACCCTTTTTGGTTTTTGTGAAACCACCTTTGAGTGACCGCATATATCCCGTTGGAGTTCTGATGGATGCAATAAATTGCTTTGTCCGCTCTTCGTTTGCCTTTGACATTATCCACGGTGCTTTTGGCAGAATCATCTTTCCCCGCTCCCCCATGCGGGGCGTGGCTGAAGGGGGGAGATGTCTAATGTCTCTTAAATCTTCCTTAGCACCCAATGAATCCTTCTTGCCAATTATGTGATCCCATATAGCTTGCCCAACATTTTTGAATACATGCATAGGGTCCAATAAGTGTTGAATTTTCAACGAAGCCCAATAGGGGAGCGACAAGAAGATTGAGTACCTCGACATACCCTTTAGCAACCCATTGGGAGGCGGTGAGGTACCATGATTCTCCTCCCAATGCTTCGCCCAATCAGCCATGTTCCAATGGAATGGCTGCACTCCATTGATAGGGGGAGCATATCTACGATGTGAAGGAGGTAGGAAGCGATGGTTGTTGGATAGATCACCTTCCCAAGAAGAGGAGGTCTCTCTGTCACAAGGGAAGGGCCACAAGTGGGACACGCACTATGCCCAGATGTTGCCAATCCTGCTAAGAGGTAAACAAACGTTACACATGAGATGATAAACCTAAAGCAAAGAGTACAATTAACATGTGCATACTTACCAGATACCTCTCCAAATCCTGGGTAATCATGCATGGTCCACATGAGGATGCACTTGATGACGGCTTTGCGGTCTCGTGGTGGCTGTGAAATGTCAATGACATCTATGCCTCTCCATAGTTCTTGAAGCTCATCGATAAGAGGCTGCAGATATACATCCATGTTTTTTACCTTGTGCTTTCCTGTAATGAGAAGTGATAGTAAAATGTTTCCCTTTTTTGTTTCGTCCCAAGGCGGAATATTGTAGTTTACAACAACCACCGGCCAAGTGCTCCATGAAATAGAGCGGTGCCCAAATGGATTCACTCCATTACTAGCTAACCCAATCCTCAAGTGACTAGGCTCATCCCTAAACTCTGGCCATGTGTCCTATATGTGCTTCCACGCTGGTGAGTCAGCTGGCACTCTCATAATACCATCTGTGGAGAGATTTTTTTTGAATGCCAACTCAAAAGCTCGCTCGTACCCTTCAATCTAAACATGTGTTGGATGCGAGGGATGAGTGGAAAATGCCTCAAAATTTTACATGGAATTCTGTTGCTCTGCATTCCTTCTTTGAACCTAGGCTCCCCGCACGATGTACATGTGTCACAATCGGCATGCTCATTACGAAAGAGTACACAATCTTTCACGCAAGCATGAATGCGATCATAATCCATCCCTAATGCAGTCACCACTTCGCGGGCTTTTCGTCTGTTCTCTGGCATGTGATTCCCAGCTGGCATCATCTTTCCTAGCAATCTATCACAAGAAGAAAGTACATAAGAAGCTAAGTTATGCACTCCACAAGCATCCTTCACAATCTGTATACATACCTCAAAAGTGCAGCAAAAGGCGCGGTAATGTTCGCAGAAATATTACCGCAGCCATTACAGCGGAAGTTACGGCTAGACCATTATCGCAAACTTTGCTGCAGTATTTTTCGCATACGGGAATTTTTATATTTCAAGTTTGTTTGTTTTTTTGTAGTAATGTGAGCGATAATACCGCGCATATGTTATAGTGCCTTTAGATCAACCGCAAACCATAACTTCACACATATGCAAAAAAAAAACTTTTTGGCATTTTTCAGAGCATGCAAAACATGAAAATTAAAGTATTTGACCTCAAACCAATGTATCAAGCTCCGCTCCATAATATAGACTAGCACTCTATCACGTCACTTTACCCATATTGTACTTTACCCATATAGTACTTACACAACAAACGGTAACCCAAAAAGAAAGCCACTTTAATCATATCTGCCTATGCGGTTCAGGATGTCTAACCATATATCCTCACATAAGTTTATTGATATCTAATAGATGAAATCAACTCATCAAAACAAACCATAAATCATACATAATCAGCTCGTTAACTCACGACGTCATATGGTACTATCCCTTGGTAGCACCCCTACATGTGTACGTAAAATCGGTTATGAAACGAGTAATAACTCGCATTTCTGAGGTAATAACGAAGACCTAAATACATTTATCATCAAGTTTCATCAAGATGTTCGATTGGTTAAGCGGGTTTGCCCATCCGGCGAATCTATATAGTGTTTTTTGACCACATCTCTTAGCTCATGCATGATTTTCACATGACACCAAAGAGAGAAAATGTTTTAAGTGTTTTATCTCTGGTATAAAGGGTTCCGGTTGATTTATAACATATTGTGAGTTATGACCAAAACAGTGTTCCTACCGTCTCTATGACGTGAAACGAAAAGCGCTTTTTATGCACACACGTAATCATAAACGCGTCATGTGCATAATTCAGTGTGTTAAACATGGTGAAATAATCATGGGGCAACTTCATACGTACTTGGTTAATCCATACATACACTTGTAAACGAAAAAACAAGCATCGATAGGCTGACTACTCAGAAAAACAACATAGAGAGAGATGATGATGGCTATGCAGTTTAGAGCTTCTCACCATGCTTTAGAATCTATTAGGGGATGTGGAAAGGCTTCTTGCTTTTCCGCAAGAGAGCGTGATGAGAGCTACGTAGAGGTATCCACCACAAAAGCTTCTGGAGAGTGCGTACACCGTGAAACGAGAGAGGAGATAGTAAGCAAGTAGAGAGAGAATATCCTTTTTCTTCTTTTCTTCTTCTTCTTCTTTTTCTTCACGAGAGAGAAGATCTTATGGAGATGGCGATGAAGAGCTTGCACCACTCTATATAAGAGATACGTATAGCCTTGTGGTAGTAGACGCAACAGGGGACACTGAAAACTGAGCACTAACTAGCTGTTTATAGGCAAGTGCAGCAGGCCAGAGTGATGTCTCTCTCAGCCAGGATTAGCTTCTTGCTTTTGGGAAAAGACTCTAGTATTTTCTAGAAACATGGCATAGCTTTTGGTGCTCAACTCTCCCACTTACCATTCAATTTTTCTAGTAAAACTGACCAACTGAACAGTATCTGGCCAACTAATGGAACCTTAACTAAACTATGCCACACTGTAATGTCCCGACATAATTCTGACTTTTTCGTACTCCCTTAACATATTTACGATATCGGTTTTTATAAAAATAATTCTTGTAAAAATCCCGTTTGATCCCGTTTTTGCTGCGGGTGATCATTTTTAAATCCGACGGTGGCTAAAATCAATATTTTTATGTTTAAGTCATCCTAAAAAGCACATTGCATTTCAAAAACGCCGAAAAGCACGAAAAGCTAAAAATAGCGTAAAAAGCACAAAAAAAAATCTAAAATTGAACCATGGGTTCCTCTCGTCCACTAGGATAAGAAAGCTGACTCTCTTTTCACTAAAAAGAACTATAAATCATGAAAAGCTAAAAATAGTGTGAAAAACACTCAAAAAGCAATTTATTACAAAATTGAACTGTAGCTTTCTTGGGACACGTAGATCAAGGCTCCAACCTTGCTTTTTGCAAAAAAGCACCTAAAAGCATGAAAAACTTAAAAGAGCAGATTTTTCCAAAACTAAACCAAACATCCGTCTAACCTACTGGAACATGGAAATGACCTTTCTTTTCACTTTAGAACCTTCCAATATTGTCAATTAAGCATCTTAAGTCAAAATTTGGCAAAATAGATATTGAAAGCTATTTTTCTTATTTTTAAAAGAGACCCAAAAATTGGAGATTTTACAGAGAGATGTAGAGAGAGGAGAGAGTGAGAGGCATACGAGAACCATCATTGAAGCATCCCATAAATGAAAAAATCATAAGTACATGGCTGATCTACATACATCCTAAACCTAGAAAAATCGCCATCAAGATCATCCTATAAAATGGTGCATATACATGTCTCAAGTTGGCCCATGAGCTTGCTCTCAACCACATGGTAGAAAACCCATAAAACTAGCATACTGCAAGTAGAACTACATGACTTGCAAAAGGTGTCATCTTGTAGATAAAGTGAGCTGGACCTCATCCGCCAATGCCTCAAAATGAGCATCATGTGGCTCCCTAACCATCTTGGGCTGATGTAATCTATCACAAATGTATATGTAAACCCAGTTGGGAGAAACACCTTTGCCAGCCACGGACCAAGTCTAGAACATCAATGTTTCAAGTTATGTGTCTGCAATACTAGCCCTCCAGGAACTCCATGCAATGGTGAGATTATGTTTTTTCGAGTCGATGCGCAAGTCTTGCTAAGAACAAACAACCCAATTGAACTTTAGGATGGATACAAAAAAGTATAGAATAGCTACAAACAAGCCTAGCTATATGAAGAACACATCATATCAATCTAATTGTTACAAAAACACATATGTTGCAATTGTCTAAGTCATATTCACAAAACATACATACTTTGCCAATTTCCAATGAGGCATGATATATGAGGATGATCATAAACCACATGCATGTCACCTAAAAGAAATTTGTGTCTGTGAGGCATAGACCTTGTTATAGATCCGTCCATCATCAAGCTTCACAGTGAGATGCCATTCACAATCAATATGTGACACTCATAGTCACTTGCTACGATAGAACCAATGGATGGGCTCTCACCATCCCATAATTGTACCAGGTGGTTCATGATTTGGGAAGTTGAATTTGTAGACAAGTGCTTCTGAGATCGAGGGAGCAACACATGTCATGTATGGAAACACACTATCTTTGAGCCATCAACAAAAGAAGGGTTTTTTGATACAATAATGCCAACAATTAACACGTCGCCATTTCTCAAAGCACACCTGATTTTGCCCTTATTGCTGCTTACATTTCAAGGAACCCATGGGTCTTTTTTTTTTGGTTGGTTGGGGACAATCTTCAAGTGCCTCACCTCTACCATCAATGATACCCAATAGCCAGCCATACCCAAGCTACATTTGTATGACATTTGCTTGGATTTTTTTGATGCTACCCTTTCTTGGCAAGCTAATCTCCTCATGGAGATCTTCAAGTTCTCCATAAAGATCTTTAATTTCTTGAGAGCAAACTTCTTTTGCTGCAATGTCCATTGTGGTAATACATTAGCCAGTTGTAGCAATAACTCTCTAGATTTGTTGATACACATGACTAGGCTCCATGCCAATCTGATACAAGTCTGTCCTAATGCCATTCATATAAGTATCCAGTGCTTTTTCATCACATCCACTCCCTATTTCCAAGCCTTGGGCGCATCGTTACATTCCATTGCTTGTTGCAAGGCCAACCATTGCATGCATGCTATCGACAATAGGTAAAATTGCATGAAGCATTGGAAAATAGCTTTGAAGTATTGACCAAATACCATATAGATACTTGCATTGGGAGGACCAATCTAGGCAATCACAATACAAGGATTGCATGCTTACATCCAAGAGTCCGATGTCATACTTTGAATTTTGAAGAGTAATGTAGAGTCGATCACCACCTGAAGAGTATCATGATTATTCTTGTATCATTGTTGACATAGATTCTCCTCAATAGCTAGTGCCTTTGCTTCACTCTTGCTTAAACCATACACAACAAATTGTCCAGAATCTATTGTCAATATACATGCCTTGTATATTGACATAGATTCTTCCCAGCAGCTAGTGCCTTTGCTGCACTCTTGCTTGAACCATACACAGAAAATTGTCCAAAACCCGTTCCAAAATACGTTCTCAATATACATGCCTTGTATGTATCAGGATTAGTCTTGTATCATTGTCATAGAATATGGGCTTTTCATTAGCATCCTTCATCTGGATCATTCTAGTACTCCATTCCTGCTTAGCCTCCATAGCCATGGGCCATGGTCTTCTGAGAATGATAGGGTATCCCTCCCCTTTGTGTGGCATGACAAAAATGTCTACGTCCACTTCCGTGTTGAAAGCCTCCACCTTGACTACATTCACAATGCCTACGCATTTCACTTTGACGTTATTTGCAATTTTATCTTAGCAGGGTACCGACCTACTTACCTCTAGGCATAGATGGTGCATCATTTTCTCACTCATGACGCATATTTGTGCGACACCTGTTGAGAGAAGGAGAGAACACAGAAGTAGAACCCCAAAGTGTGTAGAATACACACATGAGATGATGTATATATAGAGGGGACCTGGGTGCCATATATAGAGAAGCCATATATTGAGTAGCTTCACATATAAGCTCAACACCCCCGCTCAAATAAGGGTCCCTAACTGTGGATGAAAAAACCCTTGGGGGATCAAGGGAAAAACCCACAGCTCTATATACACCCACCGTTATATTATAAAAATCATTAAATATACAAATGTTTACGAGGAGCTACATCACTCCTTTTACAATGAATGTTTTATGAGGAGTTACATTACTCCTATCCTATCAAATACAATAATGAATACAAAGGTTCAATAAAGAGGTATAAAAGCTATCGATTAGCTTGTAATCAAAAGTGTCTCCGTGAATCTGCTGTGTAGCTTGTCATCAATATCGCATCACCAAACATGTCTTCATGTTGTCATCAATATGGCATCACCAAACATATCTTCATAAATCTTTTATTGTCACCAAGTTTGTCTTCATAAAATCAATTCTTTGATCAATCCTACATAGATCATAGACTCCAAAAAGAACATGTCATGAAAATTATTAGCATCGTTAATGAAATAATTACATTCACAATGCCATAAGAGATGGTTCGCGAGGCCACTCTTTTGACGACATATATACGCACGACAACATATGGTACATAAAGTATAAACGTAAAAGTACAAAATGTGTGATTACGTGATACAAATGATATGTGTATATACTACATAAAACAACATTTATCAATGTAGTGATCAATGAATACCATCAAAGTATTAACAAAATATCATCATTATATCAATAAAAATGAATAAATGACCATGGTATCAACGAAAAGCATCATGATATCACCTAGAATAATCATTGTATCAATGAAACAACATTATG
Organism: Adiantum capillus-veneris; assembly: GCF_014529385.1. Classification (NCBI taxonomy): domain Eukaryota; kingdom Viridiplantae; phylum Streptophyta; class Polypodiopsida; order Polypodiales; family Pteridaceae; genus Adiantum; species Adiantum capillus-veneris. The sequence goes on from NC_140951.1 coordinate 31,559,055, forward strand.
GCATCACCGAGAATAACCATGGTATCAACGAAACATCATCATGGCATCACCGAGAATAACCATGGTATCAACGAAACAACATCATGGTATCACCGAGAATAACCATGATATCAACAAAACATCATCATGGTATCAACAAATATCACCATGGAATCAACGAAACAACATCATGGCATCACCGAGCATAACCATGGTATCAACGAAACATCATCAAGGCATCACCGAGAATAACCATGGTATCAATGAAATATCATCATGGCACCACCGAGAATAACCATGGTATCAATGACATATCATCATGGTATCAACGAAAATCACCATGACCAAAGTATTAACAAAACATCATCATGGTACCATCAAAATCACTATGGTATCAATGAGAAATTATCAATAAAACGACGTAAACTATATCTATAAAAGAATAACTATACGAGAATCAATGAACGAGTATATCATATAACAAAAATCATGTACCAACAGTAGCTCGATAGAATTTGGACGATCATCAACGGCTCGACTGAATCGGAACGATGTGTAACTGGCTTCTGCAGCAAAGTTACGTCAGTAACAAATATATGATTGATGAAGAAAAATATAATTGAGAAGTTTTCAATTATGAGAAAAATCAAAAGCAAAAAGTAAAATTTTGATTTTCAAACATATTCGCAGTCCGAGACGATAACCCAAAATCGGTGCAGAATTTAGAGAAACTTCCTTCTGCAAAGTTATAGACCACATCGATTCCCGTCTCCCATAGCGGGTAGTTTCTTCTGCAAAGTTGTAGAACACATCGATTCCGGTCTCTCACGTGGGTAGTTTCTGCAAAATCGTTTTCAATAAGCAGAAAAATAAAAAACAAAAAACGGAAATTGCTTTTTATGTATGTACGCAGTCCGCGAACGATAACTCAAAATCGGTGTAGAATTTGAAAACACTTTCTTCTGCAAAGTTGTAGACCACATCGATTCCGGTCTCCCAAGCGGATAGTTTCTGCAAAATCGTTTCCAATTAGCAGAAAAATCAAAAACAAAAAGCGGAAGTTGCTTTTTAGGTATGTACGCAGTCCGCGAACAATAACTCAAAATCGGTGCAGAATTTGAAAAAACTTCCTTCTGCAAAGTTGTAGACCACATCCATTCTAGTTTCGCACGCGAGTAGTTTCTGCAAAATCGTTTCCAATTAGCAGAAAAATCAAAAACAAAACGCGGAAGCTGTTTTTCAGGTATGTACGCAGTCCGTGAACGATAACTCAAAATCGGTGCAGAATTTGAAGAAACTTCCTTCTGCAAAGTTGTAGACCACATCGATTCCGATCCCCTTTCCACAAGTAGTTTTTGCAAAATCGATTTTGATCAGGAGAAAAATCGAAAACAAAAACGTACTGCTCTGATACCATGTTGAGAGAAGGAGAGAACACAGAAGTAGAACCCCAAAGTGTGTAGAATACACACATGAGATGATGTATATATAGAGGGGACCTGGGTGCCATATATAGAGAAGCCATATATTGAGTAGCTTCACATATAAGCTCAACACCACCATCTATGTAGATATTTGAGATACGTTGTCCCTTGATGTGGGCATCTCTGATAGGTAGGATGTCGTCCAGATTCCTCCTAGAGATAGCCCCAGCTATCCTTGGTCTTGACTTTCTAGTACTTACCATATTTATCCTTTGTCTCCTCATCCTTGGTGCAAGATGGAGTAGTTAGGAATAGGCTATTTTTGAACCTTGCAACGAAACATCTTGAACTAGGTAAAATGGTTTAGTATACTCACCCAACGAAAAATCCACAATGTCTATCTTCCGTTGCAGCTTAGATGCATGCTTTCTAGACTCTCCTTTTCCTTTCATCTTTTCCACCCTTTGAGAGGCCTCTTCGGGCTTGGCACGCTTCACTCCCATGGCATCTACTTCTTCTACTTTTCCTTTTCCTTTTTCCTTCTCTTTGGCGCACTCTTTTACCTTTGCCTTTCCCTTAGCTTCAAGACTGATGACACTCACTGCTTGGGTTCTAGAAGATGGTGGAGATAGCAGTGGAATGAGAGGTTTCGGTGGTGGTGGTGGTTGTACGGGCGGTTGAAGGATTGGAACTCGTGGAATTGGCTCTGGCTGCCTGGGCGTTGGTGGCCTTGCCCTTGGTGGAGAAATTTGATTCTACCTTACGCCTCTATTGAAGTTTTTCCTTCTTGGATGAGGGCAATAGTACATGCCATGGCCGTCCTCTCCATAGTTGTAACAGTGGTAGTCCTAATTCTGTCTTCACTGCCCTCTTCCTTGATCTGGAGTTCTAGCAAGTACATGCACTTGGTGCACCAGATGTATTGAGAGATTTTCTAACTGGTTGGTGATCCGGTCGAGCATGTCTTGTTGATCTTCAGCCGGTTCCTGTGATTGATTACTCTGGATGATTGCTGTAGGTGCGGCTAGGTGTGGTCTGGCCCTACCCGGTTCCTCTTCCCTGGTAGTTTTGGCTTGTAGATGCAATTTATTATCTTTTAGGCAGGCTATTTCAACTGATATCTCATACGTAGCAAGAAACCTTCCCTTCACCTTCTCTTTAAGAATTGGCCATAAACCAGCTAGAAACCGGTCTTTCTTTAGGAAATCGGGTGCCCCTTTTTTTTCCCTCAGCGATGCAACCCATCGTCCCCATAGGTTCGCGAAATTCAATTAATATGTTGCATATTCAGCCATACTTCCTTGCTTCAACCCCATCAGCAATTGCCACAATTTCTCTAATGTGGTGCCTTCTTCAAAGCGCCTTAGAAATGCTGCTCTTAGCAAGTTCCACCTCTCCTTGGTGGCTTGCACCAAGACATTGTACTACAATCTTGCTTCCACTTTCATCAAGAGTGAAAAAATACGCAAACATAAAGCATTGTCATCCCTTCCAGAGACCACACATGCTAAATCAAGATTATCCAAGAAATTCGAAGCATCTTCCCCCACCTTACCCATGAAGGTTGGGAAGGAAATGTTTGCCATTGCAAAACACGATTTTCAAAGTCTTTTGTTTTTGAAAAAAAAGTCTTAAACACAAGTAGCTTAGCGGCTTATAGAGGCTTCTTACAAGGTTGGGTGGATAGATCAAAACAGGATGAAAATTGAAACATTGAAGGAGTGATGGTAATCCAACACGGGGAGGATAATGGGATTTGGGGAGCTAAACATCTCTCCTAGCACTGCAGCACCAAACAAAAACACAATCTTTTGTTGATAGAAGATCTTCCTATCTACATATATATGTACGTGCATGTCTTGCAGAAATCTAAATGGAAAAGCGGTTAGTCCGTTATTTATGATGCACAGACTGTAGAGTACTCACTGATACCTTTACCATGCCGGTTTTGACAAGTTGGCACATCCATAGGAGGTCATCGCCCTTCATAGGGTCCACCTTCCCTTCATTGCTCAACACATATGGAGTGATGGCGACGTGTTTGACCACTCCTACCCTTTTAGCTAGAAACAGTTGCAAGTAGTTACGGTAATCGGCTCGTTGCATGAACTCCACACCATTTAATTTTAGCTCATCTCTGGTCCACTGGGTTTCACCTGTGGTAGACATTCTCTTCAACAGGAGTTATACGAGGAGAGGGGGAAGGCCCTCCACCCGCCTTCCAAAACAGTGAGGACAGTAGCCAAACCACTCCTCTCTAGGGCATGGGAACCTCCTTATCCCCTCCGCTTCACGGTTGTCAAAGTGAACTGGTAGCACTCGTATACGTTGATAGGAGTTTTTTGGAAGAAGTAATTGTGCATATGTACATACACATGCATGGTGCATCGAATAAAGGATTGCCCATTTTCCAGAGCCAGGTGGTTGCATGGGGCCCACATCTGTACAGGTAGGACAATGTGTACATAGTGCATTGATTTTCACTATCACCAGTTCCAGTGTGTTTTTCTATAATAATTAGGAGTTGTTAGCATGTATAACTTCTCAAGGAAGCTATCCACGGGCCGTTGACATAAGGTAAACAGGTGCGTCAGATGGCATCTAGTGGCGCTAGGAGGTCAAATGAGGTAAATACTTGCACGTGGATAAGTACGGACACAACGTGGGTGTTTTCTGGTGATGATTATGCAAAAAGGTCATCATGAGGACTATATTTGGGGTCCACTTCATGTGGTTGCGTTAGAAAAAGTTGAGTGCCAAGTGTGCGGATGGATGTAAAAGGATGACAAAAATGCACTGCGAAGCCAGTTTTTGGCTTGTTCGGGGTCCGTTTGAGGTCAACTAAAAGGCCAAAGGTGCCCAAGGGATAAAGTGAAGTATGGACACTGAAAAACCTAAGAAAAACACCAGCAAAACATGGAGAGAAGAGGAGGAACAGCCGCAACTCAAATTTTATTGTTTCTGGAGCCTGTTTTGGCCATAAAATGCTCAGGATTTGAGCACTTTGATATTGTAGACTGAGGTTTTTGGTCGCTCCGAACGCATTGGCACTGTCTATTTTGCAAAATTTCTTACTTTTTTCTGTTGTTTTGGCTGTGTAAGTTTCCCTTGTGAGCGAAGCCTCTATTCAAATTTGTGATTGTATTTGGCATATTTCATCTATATTGTGTGAGCTATTTGTCCCATTGGTGTTGGCCCAAGCTCAATTGTATCTAAACATCAAAAATCTTCCTCTTTTGAGCTGCCTTTTTTTGTGTGTGTGGGCAAATCGATAGTGTCTCTCCTCTCACTCCATCGGTGTGTTCCCTGTCTTGGACAGGTGGGTTGTGTAAGCCAAGTGGTGCCCCACAGTGTGTGTGTGTGTGTGTGTGTGTGTGTGTGTGTGTGTATCATCCCAAGAGTGTGTGTTGGGTGATTATTGAGGCATTGTGTGTGTTTCTATCCCGCTCACATTCTTTTAAATTATGTTGGGAGTTTTATGAAAGAAGTGAATGGTATATGTATATACACATGCATGGTGCATCGAATAAAGGACTGCCCATTTTCCAGACCTAGTTGGTTGCGTGGGGCCCACATGTGTATAGGTAGGACAGCGTGTACATAGTACATCGATTTTCATTATCACCAGTACCAATGTGTTTTTTCTATAATAATGAGGAGTTGTAGCACGTAAAATGTCTCAAGAAATCTATCCGCGGGCCAACGACATGAGGTATGCAGGTGCGTGAGCAGATGGCATCTAGTGGCGTCACGAGGTCAAATGGGGTCAATACTTGCACGTGGATAAGTACAGACACAACGTGGGTGTTTTCTGGTGATGATTATGCAAAAAGGTATTCATGAGGACTATATTTGGGGGCCAATTCAGGTGGTTGCGGGATACATTATTGGAAAAAGTTGAGTGCCAGGTCTGCGGATGGATGTGAAAGAGTGAAAAAAATGCACTGCGTGGCCAATTTTTGGCATGTTCGGGGTCTGTTTGAGGTCAACCAAAAGGCCAAAGGTGCCCAAGGGATAAAGTGAAGTGTGGAATCAGAAAAATCTGAGAAAAAGACCATCAAAACACGGAGAGAAGAGGAGAAACAGCCGCACCTCAAGTTTTATTATTTTTGGAGCCTGTTTGGGCCATAAACTGCTCATCCGAATTCGGATTTGAGCACTTTGATATTGTAGACTGGGGCTTTTGGCTGCTCCGGACGCAATGGCACTGTCCATTTTTCCAAATTCCTCAATTTTGTCTGTGTAAGTTTCTCCCTAAGCGAAGCCTCTGTTCAAATTTGTGATTGTATCTGGCATATTTCATCCATATTGTGTGAGGTATTTGCCCCATTGGTGTTGGCCCAAGCTCAATTGTATCTAAACATGAGAAATCTTCCTCTTTTGAGTTGAGTTTCTTGTGTGTGTGAGTGTTGAGTGGGCAAATGGATAGTCTCTCTCCTCTCACTCCATCGGTGTGTTCCCTCTCTTGGCCAGGTGGGTTGTGTAAGCCGAGTGGTGTCCCATAGTGTGTTTTCGTATCATCCCAAGAGTGTGTGTTAGGCGATTATAGAGGCGTTGTGTGTGTTTCCATCCCGCTCACATTCTTTTAAATTATATTAGGAGTTTTTTGGAAGAAGTGATTGCGCATATGTACATACACATGCATGGTGCATCTAATAAAGGATTGCCCATTTTCCAGAGCCAGTTGGTTGCGTGGGGCCCACATGTGTACATGTAAGACAGCGTGTACATAGTACATCGATTTTCATTATCACCACTATCAATGTGTTTTTTCTACAATAATGAGGAGGTGTAGCACGTAAAACTTCTCGAGGAAGCTATCCGCGGGTGGACGGCATGAAATAAGCAGGTGCATCAAATGGTATCTAGTTGCGTCAGGAGGTCGAATGGGGTCAATACTTGCACGTGGATAAGTACGGACACAACGTGAAAGTTTTTTAGTGATGATTATGCATAAATGTCATCATGAGGACTATATTTTGGGGCCACTTCACGTGGTTGTGGGATGCATTATTCGAAAACGTTGAGTGCGAGGTGTACGGATGGATGTAAAAGGGTGACAGACATGCACTACGTGGCCAGTTTTTGGCCTGTTCGAGGTCTATTTGAGGTCAACTAAAAGGCCAAAGGTGCCCAAGGGATAAAGTGAAGTGTGGACACTAAAAAAATTGAAAAAAACACGAGTAAAACGTGGAGAGAAGAGGAGAAATGGCCGTAACTCAGTTTTTACTCTTTTTTGAGCCTGTTTCGGCCATAAACTAGTCATCCGAAGTCAGAATTGAGCACTTTGATATTGTAGACTGGGGTTTTTGGCCGCTCTGGACACAATGGTGCTGTCCATTTTGCCAAATTCTCACTTTTTCCTTCTGTTTTGGTTGTGTAGGTTTCTCTTATGAGCGAAGTCTGTTTTCAAATTTTTTATTGTATCTAGCAGATTACAACCATATTGTGTGAGCTATTTGCCCCATTGGTGTTGGCCCAAGCTCAATTGTATCTAAACGTCAAAAATCTTCCTCTTTTGAGCTGAGTTTCTTTTGTGTGTGTGTCTGTGTTGAGTGGGCAAATGGATAGTCTCTCTCCTCTCACTCCATCGGTGTGTTCCCTCTCTCGGCTAGGTGGGTTGTCTAAGCCAAGTGGTGTCCCATAGTGTGTGTGTGTGTGTATCATCGCAAGAGTGATATAGAGGCGTTGTGTGTGTTTCCATCCCGCTCATATTCTTTTAAATTATGTTAGAAATCTTTTGGAAGAAGTGATTGCGCATATGTACAAACACATGCATGGTGCATCGAATAAAGGATTGCCCATTTTTCAAAGCCAGGTGGTTGCTAGGGCCCACATGTGTACAGGTAGGATAGTGTGTACATACTATATCAATTTTCATTATCACCAGTATGAGTGTGTTTTTCCTATAATAATGAGGAGTTAATAGCACGTAAAAATTCTCAAGGAAGTTATCCACGGCCGACCACATGAGGTAAGCAGGTGGGTTAGATGGCATCTAGTGGCGTCAGGAGGTCGAATGGGGTCAATACTTGCACGTGGATAAGTACGGACACAACGTGGGTGTTTTCTGGTGATGATTACGCAAAAAGTTCATCATGAGTACTATATTTGGGGGATACTTCACGTGGTTGCAGGATGCATTATTGAAAAAAGTTGAGTGCCAGGTGTGCGGATGGATGTAAAAGGGTGACAAAAATGCATGGTGTGGCCAATTTTTGGCCTTTTTGGGGTCCGTTCGAGGTCAATTAAAAGGCCAAAGGTGCCCAAGGGATAAAGTGAAGTGTGGACACTGAAAAACCTGAGAAATCGACTAGCAACACGTGGAGAGAGAAGGAGGAACAACCGCAACTCAATTTTTACTGTTTTTTGAGCCTGTTTTTTTTCCATAAAGTGCTCATCTGAAGTTGGATTTGAGCACTTAGATATTGTAGACTGGGGCTTTTGGCCGCTCCGAACGCAATGGCGCTGTCCATTTTTCCAAATTGATCACACTTTTTCTTGCTTTTTGGTTGTGTAAGTTTCTCCTATGAGCGAAGCCTCTGTTCAAATTTGTGATTGTATCTGGCATATTTCATCCATATTGTGTGAGGTATTTGCCCCATTGGTGTTGGCCCAAGCTCAATTGTATCTAAACATAAAAAATAGTCCTCTTTTGAGTTGAGTTTTGTGCGTGTGTATCTCTGTGTTGTGTGGGAAAATGGATATACTCTCTCCTCTCTCACTCCATCGGTGTGTTCCCTGTCTTGGCCAGGTGGCTTGTGTAAGCCAAGTGGTGCCCCATAGTGTGTGTATGTGTGTGTATCATCCCAAGAGTGCGTGTTGAGTGATTATAGAGGCATTGTGTGTGTTTCCATCCCGCTCACATTCTTTTGGTGCCCCCACTGAGGATCTTCTTTGAGTACCTTCAACTTCGGGAGTACAGATTGCAGATTACAGGTTACAGGTTATAGGTTACAGGTTATAGGTTACAGGTTATAGGGACAGGTACACGTACACGTACAGGTATAGGTGATTCACATAAGCACAAGTAGATGGAGTAGAGTGATATACTATTGGTGGAGTGACTTGCAGTCACCATGGGTATGCATCAAATTGGCGCCTGTTTGAGCGCATTGTTGTCAGGACACGGGTCCTACGGGCAGGGCCCTACCCTAAAGGGGGGTCACGGACCCCGGCCACGGGCCAGCTAGCAGTGTGGACAGGGGATTCTAGGGCTAAGAGCCTATAAGTATGGGCGGTTGGGTGGACGATCCAGGTCTCTAGCTCCTAGGGTTCTTACATTGGTATCTGCAGAGCCAGGCACAGACCCCGGCCACGAGCCAGCTAGCAGTGTGGACAGGGGATCCTAGGGCTAAGAGCCTATAAGTATGGGCGGTTGGGTGGAGGATCCAGGTCTCTAGCTCCTAGGGTTCTTACATTGGTATCAAAGTCGATTCCTGCAGCCATGGTGGTGTCGAAAGCTCCAATAGAGAGAGAGAGAGAGAGAGAAAGAGAGAGAAGGCCCTGCCTCTTCCCCGCCTCCAAGGATGCTTGCCACACAATCTTGGTTAATTTCACTTGAAATTTCTCGACAAGGTCAATTATTTTTGTCATGCTATTGGCAGTCACATCAGTTCCCTATTAGCACTACCCGATTTAGGTGAAGCAAGGCTTCTATTTATGCATCTTGCATAGTGACTTACCACGTTTGGCATATGCTATGAGCATACAAACTTGGGAAGGCTTTAGAATACTGTTTCCAGATTATTTCATTTCATACACGATGGATGTATATGATACAAGAGGGCGTATATCTATATGCGACAAGTTTCTCTCACACGGCAGATTTGGCTATGAGCCATCTTTACGCGAGCTTTTCCTTTGGAATCTCATGCCAACTGGTTGCAGCAACAACTACTAGGTTAGCCAAGTTTAAGTTTTTCTTGTTTTTTCTATGTTTACATAAAGCAAGGCTTCTCCCTTGTGCCAAGGTACTGCCCAATGACTTGGCATCAAAGGCAGTGGCACACAAGTTTGAAGAATTGGCAAAATAGGGAATATCAGCTCACAGAACTCCGACCAATTTACATTGTGCAAGGCAGTTACGATTCTGGCTCTCACGTTTGAGACCATCACTTTTTGCCAAGGGCTTCAAATTCTGTATGCATGGCATGCTAGCTAGGTGGATTCACTTCTACCGCCTCATGAAACATGTTTCCACTATAACACCAGATACTTTGTCACGGACAAGATAAGTTCTGGATTGTTTACCATGAACTTTTGGGTTGTCACAACCACATATACGGTAAGTGGCAATCAACTATACACGTCATAGTCGTTCAAGGAAAGTTCCTCAACCCAGCATGCTCTTGTTCTCTCTCTGTCTCTCTCTTTCAAGGAATAATGAACATCTTCTAAGAAGATTTTGATACGTGTTTTGCTGGAGAGCCAGTCTGAGTCAAGGTGCTCTAACTCTCAGCTAGCACGTGGATAAGATGCTACTCAAATTAGTCTTCATCGGTTCGTCCATTGAACACTAATTTGCATAAGGGCTATGAGCCACGCAGGCTAAGAGCCATTGTTAAGCCAAGGGTACGACCCAACTATTGGCATTCTTTGGGTGAGTGTTCTCAAGATCGAATAGATCTACCCAGGGGAGTACACCTCGACGTTAATGGACAAGCAAGAGTCTTGTCATTACGGATGTTTAGGGTGTCATTTTTGCACTACCTGTTCTCAGTGCAACACTCAAGTTGAGTTTTTGAAAATCTTCAACTCACAGTAGCTGATCTCTACAAGGAATTATAGATGCAGCAATCAATTGAGACAGTATGGCTGTCCACAGGAGCTAGGCACTTCACTTGTGTGGATTTCCTGCTCTCTCTATAGCACTACGGAGTGTCTATGGACATAGTGTTTTGGGGTACGACCCGGTGGGTGACTGCTACATCATCTCATAGGCATTGAGGATCACAGTTGATCTGCCTTGAGGATCACAGTTTGATCTCTCTCCGTTAGACTTTCAAAGGAATAATTCCGCAATCTACCACGCGGTAGCAGAGGCACACGCCCATGTATGATAATTGTGGAGAGTTGGGCCATATCAGCCCGCAATGTGATAAGCAACCAAGGATGGGGGGGAGACATGTATCCATTTCCAAGACAGGTACTAACTAGGTCAAATGATTATGCAATCAAAATTAAGGGAGAAGAAGGAACCAGTGGATTAAGCCAGGAGGAAAAAGGAAAGCCAAAAGTGGTAAGTGTGGTCACTTTGGAAAAGGTAGCAAAGCTGGAGGATACATTGGTGATGCCTATTGGGAAGAGGACCACACAGGATAAGGAAGGAAGAAGTGTCCCAGGTCCTAGCAAGAAGAAGGGAAAGAGCCATGAAGGCAAAGATGTCAAGGCCAAGAGGAAAAGAAGGGCTCGTCGCAAGTTTCATGTTTCAGATTTTCCACTAGGGGATGGGCAATTAAGCTATGAATTAAAGGAGGATTTGACAAGCAGGAAAACAAATGTTACTTTTGGCCAGCTCGTAGAGATAATGCCTAAACTAAAGCGACAGTGGAAGAGGATGGTTAACCCAATGGAGAAAAAGCAAGAGAGAGGTTCAGTGAAGGTGTTGGCGATGGATGAGTTACTAGACATTTTCCCAATAGTAGATGTGTGGCACAAAATAAAAAATATGGGACAAGGTTATGTTGATGGTGGATCCCAAATATGTGTCATAACACACTCATGTGTTGAAAACATGGGTCTTATAGTGACTGGGGTGTCAGGTTTTTGGATCAGATTGACAAACCATCAAAAAGTAAAATGTTTGGGTGTTGTAAAGAGTTTATAAGTGGAGGCATATGATGTAAAGGTGGTGGTTGATTTTCATGTGATGCCATCGGGGTTGGGAGCATATCCTATTATAATGGGCAGACCATGGTTACATGCAGTGGGAGCTCTTCAAGATTGGAGATGTGGTACGATTAGCCTCTATGGAAAGACAGGTGCCAAGAAGCTATATAATATGGACACAAGGAAAGAATTGGAAGAGCTTTATGAAGATGAGGATGAGTCTAGTGATGAAGACTATTCCACAGTGACTGATGAGGACAGTGATAGTACTACCAACAGTGATGAGGATGTTGATGTTGCATTTCTTCTGATGGACAAAGAAATCGAGGAGTCTGGTTTAGTTGCATTTGCAAATGAGATTGAAGATGAAAGTGAAGGGCCTTATGAAGTGATTGAAGGGCTGATTCAAACCAAGGGTGAATTGTCAAAGAAGCAAGAATTGATGACACTAATGATCAGTGGATACCTCTCATCTATGGAGAAGGAGATATATTTGCACATGTTGGCTACTTTTCCTGATTTTTTAATTATTTCATATGAAGAGATTAGAGGGTTCAAAGGAGAAGAGATGCATATAGAGCTGAAGGAAGGTGTTATGCTAGTGCGACAAAGGCTAAGAAGGATGGGTCAAGACCAAATGGAAGCCTTGAGGAAAGAGGTGGACAAGTTATTGAAGGCAGGGTTCATAGTTCCAGTGGAGATGACAGAATGGGTGAGTCGAGTATTAGTCAGTACAAAGAAGGATGGGAAGTGGAGGATTTGTGTAGATTTTAAACCCTTACATACAGCCACTAAGAAGAACCCATATCTGCTCCATTCATTGATCAGATCTTGGATTCAGTGGGGTTATGAGAGGTACCGTGTGTGTGATGGTTTTTCAGGCTATTTTCAGTTGAATATTGCTCTTAAAGACCGAATAAAGACAACTTTCATTACTCCATGGGGTTGTTATTGCTACATGGTATTGCCATTTGGGTTAACAAATTAACCATCCTTCTATCAAGAGAGAGAAAATTGGGTATTGGTACCATTCATTGGTAGTTGTGTTAAAGCTTTTATGGACGAATTCTGTGTCTACAGCAGTAGGGTTGAACACCATGAGAAGTTGCAGATGGTATTGGCTCGATATGATGAATGTGGAGGACAATTAATTACAAATAAATGCCATCTATCACAACCAAGGGTGAAGTTATTGGGCCATATGGTGTCAGAAAATGGCATTGAGGCTGATCGAGACAACGTTACGTCTATTATTCTTCTTCCATCGCCTATGAGTACAAAGCAATTGGCAACCTTTATACCCAAAGTGAAGTACATGGCGCGGTTTATTCCATTGTCTTCATAGCTCCTTTATCCATTACAACAAGTGGCGAAGCATGATCCATTGCAATGGGATGACAAGTGTGAAGAAGTGTTTCAAGAGGTGAAAGAGGTGTTAGGGAGGCTATCAGCCAATGCAGGCTCCTGATTGGGAGCAAGCATTTTATGTAAATCCATCAGTAGGGGATAATGCCATTGGAGCCATGCTATTGAAAAAGGGGAAGGGCAGCCATTATATGAGGCCAGTGCATTGTGCAAGCCGAGTGAAGTTGGTAGCAGGGATAAAATTTTCAGAAGTAGAGCTAGTGATGGCCAGTGTAATATTTGCCTGTCGCGACGATTTCGTCATTACTTGCTACCACAAACTTTTGTTTTCTTAACGTGTTACGCCCTTTTGCCATAGTTAATTAATGGCACAAACATGTCAAATGTGGTCAAGAAATGGGTAATTTAGCTGCAAGAGTTTGACTTATCTTTTTTAGAGGAAGACAGTACAAGAGCTACCGTAGCTAATTTGTTGACTTACAAGGAGAATCCCTTCCTTGTTAAGGAAGAGGTGGTGAGAAGGGTAGTTGAAGAATTTCCATAGGTCAGCAATGCACATGTGCTGTTCTTTGATGGCTTGTACAAAAAGAGCCATGATGCGGCTTCAGGGGGTATAGCACTTTATGATCCAGAGGGGAAAGAGAGGGTTCAAATTGGATGCGCATAGTAACAATGAGGCTGAATATGCTACTTTGGAAGACGGATTACATATTTGTTTGAAGCATGGGATTAGAAGGTTGAGCATAAATGGTGAAGCCTTGTTAGCTGTGAAGAAAGTGCTAGGTGTGTGGAAGAGCAAGAACACCTCATTGAAGGAAATGTCTTTAAGAATTAAAGGCCTATTTAAAAATTTTGAAGCATGGAGCATTAGACACATTGAACGTGCTCTAAATGGAAAGGCACAAGAAGCAGCTCAAATCATGACTGGGGAGCTATTTGTGTTGAGGACCAATTTACCTCTTTATCATGGCTCGAAAAGTTTGGCTCAAGAAGAGAAGTTTTTGCTAACAGGAATCATTCTAAAGGACATCCAAAAGTCTAAGAAGTATGGTTTTGCGTAGAGCATCCAGGTCCAAATATATTGGTGATGTCTTGTACATGAAAGGGGTTGATCTTGTGTTGAGACATGTACCTTGGCGGGAGGAGCTTTATAGAGTGTGGAAAGAGAATCATGAAGGCGCATGCGGCAGACATTTTGCTCTAAAGATCACCTTGCATAAGAATTGCAATAAGGGTATGTATGGCCTAGTTTGCACAAGGATGTTCACCATTGGTGTAGGTCTTGCAATAGGTGTCAAGCATTTGGGAAGAGAGTGTTGAAGCCAGAGCTACAAAAAACCATTATGGCATTTGATGTGTTTGAAAAGTGGAGGATTGATGCAATAGACCCGTTACCTATCACAAGCAGGGGCAAAAGCTATATTTTGACTACAGTGGACTATCTCTCTAGATGGGTAGAGGCTATAGCAGTAAAACAAATCACTACAAAGGATGTGGCAAAATTTGTGTACGATGAAATATGTTGCAAGTTAGGGGTGCCACTAGAGCTACTTTCACACAAGGGACCAAGATTTAGAGCTAAGCTGCTAGACTTTTTATGCGCGAAGATACAGATTAGGCACCATCATACCACTTCTTATTATCCACAATGTAATGGCTTAAATTAAAGATTCAATGGTGAGTTGGTACAAATTCTTTCGAAAGTGACAGAGCACCAAGGAAAGAATTGGGATTTGGAATTGCCTAGCGTGTTATGGGCTTACCGTACTTCGGTGAAGACAGGTACAGGGTTTACTCCATTTCATTTGGTGTATGGAAAGGAATCATTATTGCCTGTGAAAGTAGAGTTGCCTGCGGTAATGATGTTAGAAAAGTTGCTTGGGCAGTCTACTGATGCATTCAAAGAGAGACTCTTACAATTACAAGAGCTTCAACTGGATAGGATGAGTGCATTGGAACATTATGGGTAGATGCAAGATAAGGCTTTAGAAAAGATAAATGAAAAGGTCAAAAGTAAGGGTATCAAGAAACATGACTCGGTTTTGCGCTACAACAGTAAGCTAGACAAGACATTCCAAAAGAAGTTTCAAATTAATTAAGTGGGAAGGCCCTTTCAAGGTAGTGGAGTGTTCTCCAAATGGTACATATCAGTTGGCTAACCTGGATGGGATTCTACATAAGTCAAGGTTAAATAGATTGCGTTTTAAATTGTATCATGCTAGATTGATGATGGTGGAGCAAGATGAGTTGTCTGTAGAACAAGAAATGTTTGTGAGGGATGAGGAGACCTGTGACGCGGCGAGTCTCATATCTCTTTTTGCTGCTGTTGATCATGAATGATCTAGCAAGCTAGGGGATGCAAAAATTATGTTAGGAGTTTTTTGGAAGAAGTGATTGCACATATGTACATACACATGCATGGTGCATCGAAGAAAAGATTGCCCATTTTCAAGAGCCAGGTGTTTTTTTGTGGCCCACATGTGTATAGGTAGGACATCGTGTACATAGTACATTGATTTTCATTATCAATAGTACCAATGTGTTTTTTCTGTAATAATGAGGAGTTGGTAGCACATAAAACTTCTCGAAGAAGCTATTCGTGGGCCGAGGATATGAGGTAATCACGTGCGTCAGATTGGCATCTAGTGGCGTCAGGAGGTCAAATGGGGTCAATACTTGCACGAGGATATGTACGGACACAACGCGGGTGTTTTCTGGTGATGATTATGCAGAAAGTTCATCATGAGGACTATATCTGGGGGCCACTTCACGTGGTTGCGGGATGAATTATTGAAAAAAGTTGAGTGCCAACTGTGCGGATGGATGTAAAAGGGTTACAAAAATGCAATGCGTGGCCAGTTTTTGGCCTGCTCGGGGTCCGTTTGAGGTCAACTAAAAGGCCAAAGGTGCCCAAGGGATGAAGTGAAGTGTGGACACTGAAAAACATGAGAAAGAGACCAGCAAAACATGGAGAGAAGAGGAGGAACAGCTACAACTTAGTATTTACTGTTTTTGGAGCCTGTTTTGGTCATAAACTGCTCATCCAAAGTCGGATTTGAGCACTTTGATATTGTAGATTGGGGATTTTGGCCGCTCCGGACGCAATGACGTCCATTTTGCAAAATTCCTTAATTTTTCCTTCTATTTTGGCCATGTAAGTTTCTCCTGTGAGGGAAGCTTCTATTCAAATTTGTGATTGTATCTGGCATATTTCATCCATATTGTGTGAGCTATTTTCTCCATCGGTGTTGGCTTAAGCTCAATTGTATCTAAACATAAAAAATATTCCTCTTTTGAGCTGAGTTTCTTGTGTGTGTGTGTCTCTATGTTGAGTGGGAAAATGGATAGTCTCTCTCCTCTCACTCCATCGGTGTGTTCCCTATGTCAGCCACGTGGGTTGTGTAAGCCGAGTGGTGCCCCACAGTGTGTGTGTGTGTGTGTATCATCCCAAGAGTGTGTGTTGGGTGATTATAGAGGCGTTGAGTGTGTTTCCATCCCGCTCGCAACGCATCACAAATCGATAGGCGATCTTCCGTCGCTTTGCTTTGGATGACCTTCTTTTTGGCAGTCTAGACACGATTCTACTTTCTAGAGACGAACTTGAAGCACTGGCGTGGCCAGGTGTTTCTTCTTCCTTGGGGATCATGTGATGTAGGATTGACCTAGCCCTTCTTTTCCCTGCGGCACGAGAAGCCCCTTTGGGCCACTTAGGAGTAGAGGCTACACTTTTATTTTTAGATTCCTTGGGGAAGAGAGGCTTTATTAACCTCTTTCCTTTATTAATTTGGATGATTTGTTTGCGGTGGATGTCGATGTAGTGGATTTCTACTTCTCCTTTACTTCCATTGATGGCACTCATTGAGAGAGTGCGATGGGTGATAGCAATGAGAGCAGTGTGCTGCCCTCTCTCTGGTGGCTCTTGATTCACGCTTAGAATGAGAGATGCAAGATGGAGAACTTACTTCCTGGATGTTGACGACGGTGTATTTTGGCAGCAACACTTCAGTGAAGTCTCTTAGTGCTTCTTCAATTTCTTCCTCCTATGTTCTCCAATAGAAAAATTACTACAGCCACTCGTCCATGGTTGACGATCTACATTGTTTTCAGCGTTGTAAACTAAAGGATTTTGAGAAGACCTCCTCCGTGGGGGCACCAAATAACACACGCAAGCGCAAAATGGACCTCAGCCGCCTCTACACCAGGCCCTTGCACGCAGAACTCATCACAGAAAGTGAACATGGGGCACCACCTAGCTTCGAGCGGCTAAAACGCGGACATCAGTGATTTGAATGACAACAACACAGCGCATTGCACACACACACACACACACAGAGATGGAGATGTGTGTGGAGGAAATGAAGACCCTTCGGAATGTGCCGAGAAAACTTGATTCAAGATGGTATTTACAAAACCCCTCATCTCGGCGAGATGGAGACCGTGGTGGGGGGGGGGGGGGGGGGAGAGAGAGAGAGAGAGCCTATAGTGCGTTCTCTAGGGAAATCTCATGTGGACGGAGGTCCTACTCTGTGTATGGTGACCATTGGAGTCAACATGTTTGTGTGACTTCTCTTTCAAGTGTTGCCCCGATAGTGACCTCTGAGTGCTTTTTTATAGGTGCAGACTACATTAGTTTAGTATAAACTAATTAGGTTTAGGGTCCTAAGCTGGAGAGACAAAGCAGGCAGCCGGCGGGTCCCGGATGGTTGATTGGTGCTTTGTTCTCAGAGAAATAAGAAAATGATATTCTCCTATGTGGGCCTTTGTGACCATCACCTAGAAGAGGTGGAATACACAAATGGTTTTTTACAAAATTTGTCTTGGAAAATGGAAAATGAATTACCCTATGGATTTTACTGAGGAAGTGCATAGTGGAGGACATGCCGATGAATCGCAAGCTTTACTGGTGCGTCGGTGTAGCGCGTTCATCAATTTCGGTGCCGACTGGGACATGCCTTTGGCATCTTTCTTTGATTTGTTTTTGCCATCGCCTATTTTTGGTGTCGTTTGTCGGTGTATCGACATCTGTTTTCTTTTGTTGTTTTTGTTTCTGTGCGTGCCATGTGTGTGTGTGTTATTGGTGCGTATGTGTGCATGTGCTCCTGCGTGTAGTGTATGTATGTGTGTATGGAAAGAGAGAGAGAGAGAGAGAGAGAGAGAGAGAGAGAGAGAGAGAGAGAGAGAGAGTTGAGTTCAAGAGTGTGTGTGCGTGTGTATCACTACAAGAGGTTGTGTGGTCTTGTGACGCTGTTAGCGATGGAAATACACTGGGTTTTTATAACCCCCGACGTCGCTAAAACCGTCGCTACGAGTGTCTCTACGAGAGCGTCACTAAATGCGTCGCTATAAGCGTCGCTATATAGCGATGCTCATATCGACGCTCATAGCGACGGTCATAGCGACGGTCGTAGCGACGGTTATAGCGACGATTATAGCGACGTTTACACAGAAGACTATAGCGACGCTACAGAGCCATAAATAGCGACGGTTATAGCGACGCCCGAGAGAATTTTTTTTTTGGTGACAGGGCATTGAATCCCCTACCACCCATCAACCATATTGTACTTGATTCACTTTTTAAAAAAAGTGCAAGGGTAGATAATAGACCCAAAATAGTCACCCACAAGACGCATTGTTTGCAAAATTGACAAGCGTAAAATTGACAATTGTACACATCATAGGCAAAATGAATTGATTGGCAAATGTAATAATGATAATTGTACAACATCATAGGCATAAAGAATTGATTGGCAAAAGGAACTGCGGTGAAAAATGTAATAATATACATGGTTCAAAAAGACGTATAAAATCCGTCTCATGATACATAAGCTATGAGAAACCCTAAACTAATGCTATCTAGCTACGGCTAAACTGACGTCATCTAGTCAGACGTCTCATCGCGTCCAAGCGGCGTATCTGTCGGATTCTGCAAAAAAAGACAATAAGACAGCTTTCAGTAAGTATAAACATATAACGACATTTATAAAACAATACAAAAAATAGAAAAGAGTAAACCCTAATACTAACCATGCCGCCGCGAGAACTGAGAATGTCCATCAAGGCGTTTAAGCCCTTCCTGCCTGCGTACTCGCGCTCGTACGGTGTGGGATCACGTCCTATCATCGACCACTGTCAAAACATACAAAGATTTCATTATGTTAGAATTAAAAAACTCATAAACCCTAAACTATCGAACATTAAGAGCAATGCGAAAACACTTACAAAATCGGCCTCAAATGATGCCCATCCACCGCTCCCCAAGTGGTGCGAGCTCCCTGCCTCTACTCGCGCTCTGGCTTCATCCTTTTGTTGCTTCCACTTGTCGGGATTCTCGCGCGCTGCTTTCTTCGCATTCTTCCAATCTTCTTTGGCCAGCCAATCTGGCCTGTTCCACCCATTCTTGATTGCTTTTTGCACTTCGGAACGCTTGTGTTTGCAGTATTCGCGCATTCGAATCTTCATCAGGTCTTCATTGAAGCGCTGATCCCGTGTTGGAACGGGAAACTCATCATGAAGTATGCTGATGACTCTGTTTTTTAAATCACTTGGTACTTCACTCCATTTGTTTAGTATGTAGTGTCTAAACAGCTGAGAGCAAAGACCACGCATGCGCGAGATCACCTTCTTGCCGTCATCATCCATGATGATGCCGCCGCTGAAGTCGACGGAGTAAGGCAAGCCCTCTGGCCGGTGACGCGTGATCCTAGGTGTCCCGGCAGGGGTCTCTAGCGGCGTGTCGATGGGGGTACGGACGTCAGGTGTCTCCACCGGCGTCTGGGCCCCGAAGTGAGGAGTGTCGAGTGGGGTGGCTCCTGGCGGAGTAGGTAGAGGTGTGTAGCTGCTAGGAACAGTCAGCCGCGTAAAACCTGGCGTAGATGGCGATGCTGTGGCTGGTGTCGCGCAACCCCCAGAGTACTCCCACTCTTCCTCAATCACTTCGTCACCGCATTGTTGTGCGCTTTTCAATTGGTTGTGCAACCATCTTAAGCTCATGAAGGTTGGTAGGCTCTCCAGACCCGTCGAATAGTGCATCGTGGTCGTCTTCCCCGTCTCCACTCGATTCGTGCCCTTTGTCGCTCTTGCTTTGCATCCTCATATTGTGAAATCCACTTTTGCATCATTGGATTGTGAAGCATGCAAAATCGGTTGATTTTAGCCTCTAGATCTTCCGTCATCTTCTTCTCAACACCGAGATTGCACATGACAATCCCAGATATGCGCTCATCATCTATGGTTCGCCATAGCGTGTCCCAGGCTTTATCAAATCCGTCTAGCCACTCTCTAATGTACACTAGGGACTCTGATACCAACCAACCTTCTGCCATGCTACCCTCCGGACGTGCCTTTTGACGCACATATCCCTTAAGCGTTTTCATGAAACGTTCTAAGAAGAACATCCATCTGGAATGAACTGTGCCAGCTATTTCCACCTCATCAACTATGTGAACAAGAAGATGCACCTGAATGGTTAGCATGGTAGTAGGAAAATGTTTCTCAAACATGCACACAAGCTCCGCAGCATTCAGTTTGGCGAATGGTATGGAGTCTACGTTGATCTCCTTTTGTAAGATCCATTGCACCAGCTTTGCAAGTTTGTAGATTGTGTTACGGATGTCGAGAGACAAACATCCCTCAATGGCAACCGGTAAAATAAACTGTAAAGTATGTGCAGCAATGATATTAAAGTCCACATTTTATGCAATGATATTAAAGTCCACTATGAACGTACCTGACACATTTTATGCCAATCGTGTGACTTCAAACCGGTAAGCTTTCCGTCTTTAGTAAAACACGTTCGGAGCGAGTGCATTACGCCAGTGGGGGTCCGCAAGGATCGAATGGTCTCTTTTACTTTGAGTTCTTGGGCTCCTGTGAAAATCCATGGTGCTTTAGGGAGTTTTATCGATCCATCAGACGCTGTTTGCGGCCAATATTGCTCCATACGATCCACATTTCTAAGGTCAACTCTGGCTCCCAAAGTATCTTTCTTGCCGGTCAGATGGTCCCATAGTAGATTACCCACATTCTTGAATATGTGCATTGGATCGAGCAAGTGATTGATCATGAGTCGGGGCCAGTATGGTAACTTGTACCATAGAGATAGTCTCTTCATCCCTGGAGGCAATCCGTCATCGCACATCTCCTTCTGCTCTAACCATGCTTGTGCAGACATCCTTGGTGGCTCTCTTCCCAAAAAGCCGTCGCGTAACACATGATTCTCTGGAAGATACGCTTGATGCCTACGTGCATTCAGTCTAGGTCCACATGTGACACATGCTCTGTATCCGCTTGTTTGAAGCCCTGCATGTATACACATGATAATAGATCAACTATGGGAAAAAACAAGATTTACAGTGTCTGAGTGAGGAGTGTCAATAGATCACCTGAGCATTCAGTTAGCCCGGGATAGTCATGCATGGTCCACATTAGAATGCCTCTGATCAAAGCATTCCGTCGTCCTGTGTGTCGGCTCATATCCACCACCTCTATGCCAATCCACAATTGTTGTATCTCTTCCAATAGTGGACGAAGATACACATCCATATTCTCCACTTTATATCGCCCTGGCACAATCAAGCTTAGCCATAGGTGCCCCTTCTTCGTAGTCAACCACGGGGGAATGTTGTAGTTGACGATGACAACGGGCCATACATTGTAAGATGTTGATCTTTGACCAAATGGATTTACGCCATCCATAGCCAGGCCTAAGCGCAAATTTCGAGCTTCCCTGGCAAAATCCGACCATGTTCCATCTATATGTTTCCAGGCTGCGCAATCTGCAGGAATTCGTAGCACACCATCCGAAGATTTATTCTCCTTATGCCATGATGCTAGGGCGGCCATGGACTTACATTCGAGGAAATGCTTGATGCGAGGAAGCAGAGGAAAATGTCGCAAAACCTTTTGTGGAATTTTTGTCCCGTGGAGATCTACTCGATATCTTTCGGAATCACATTTCGGACACTTCTCCATGTCTATGTATTCCCGTCTGAAAAGAATGCAGTCATTAGGACAAGCGTGGATAGAATTGTAATCCATCCCCAAGTTTCGTAAAATATTTCTTGCTTCATCTCAGGAATCTGGCATCACATTGTCAGCTGGTAGTATGTGCTCTTTAAGAAATCTATACAACATAAAAATACGATACAGTCATGTAAAAATCTATCAGATCATTATACATTTAGAGTTTTATTAAAGTAAACTAATTGTGAAAGATCACCTGAAAAGCACTGTGACGCTAGTGTCACTCCATCCAAACTTTGCCTGCATGTTGAGAAGAACCAAGAGTGCTTTCAATCTAGACATACGTGCTCCATTATACAATGGCGTATCGGCTTCACTTTTCATATCATCATAGATAAGCCTTTCTGAATCCATGATCGTCTCGATCATTTCATCAATCTCGGGCTCAAACATTGCCTTGTTGGGAATGTGCTCTACATGATCATCCCCCGAGCTGTCAGAGGCTACATCTTGTGGCCTCACATATGCTGCTTGACCAAAGCGCCTGCGAACACGTCTATTGGGTTGCAAGATTGCTGCTTGTTGGCCAGCGTCAGAGTCCAACGAGTTATAATTGGCAACAACTCGATCTATAATAGATGGATCGAACTCGCCAAATTCGCGAACCTGCTGCAAAGAAACACGTCTTGTCCGTCGCACAGCATGCTTGCATTGATTACAAGGACATAAGACCCTCGTTGAGAGATAGGTGTTTCGGTTGGACGGTCCCACATCCTCGTCACTACTCATAATGAGGATAAAAATCTTATAACCTGGACAACAAATTTAATATTCTATTGGCATTCTTCGTCTTATCTCTCTCTCTCTCTCTCTCTCTCTCTCTCTCTCTCTCTCTCTCTTTACCTCACATTCTCTAGTCATGTCCAATCCCCGCACACCTCCATCTAGAGGTGCACGGAGATCAGAACCACCGGGTTATAATCTCGTCTTTATTGGTCAATACCTATATTTGTGGGTACAAGAAATCTACAGACCCACGTCTACATGATACTGCATGTAGTGGACAAAACCCCTTTGCCTCTTCTCTAGCTGTAGCACTTCACAGCATCTTAACATCTTTTCACAATAGATCTTTTCACTACTCGTCTAACTCTAAACCCTAAACCGTAAGTAATACTTGCGTGGACTCGATCTAGCGTAAATAAGCGTAAATCTAACTAAAAATAAACCTAAATCTAATTTAACGTAAGTCTACATCTAACCTAATCTTTAACGTCTTTTGGAATAGTTTCCTACGACGTTAAAACTCTCTTCTTCTTGTGTGTGTGTGTGTGTGTGTGTGTGTGTGTGTGTGTGGGTAAACCTAAATAAACCTAAGTCTAATCTAATATAACATAAATCTAAATCTAACGTAAATTATGTTATATTAAAAACAAAGAACTAAACTAACAGGGATTATAAGAACCTTAAAACTGATTTAACACATAATTTTTCACATAACTCGGCAAGAGTTGGCATTCTCATCACTAAAGATGTGAGAGTTAACTTTCGGCGGTGACGCTGCCTCATCTCCATCCACATCTGACGACAGCAATTGGCCCTTTAGACCGTTCTTGCTCTTGTTACTAACTTTGAAGTTGCTGTTGAATGACTAGAGGTTGTCTAGATGGTCATTGTGTCGGGGATGTAGTGACTCTTGCCGCCCTGAAGATCCACCTTCTTCCCTATCTTCTGAAGACATTTCACCAGTACTTTTGGATCGACGGAGCCCACCATGAGTGAAGGCAGCAATACCCTATATTCCATTGAGGGCTTTCTTCACCCGCTTCATGCAGGCATCGCAGTCTATGGAGACCTAAATCTAATCTAATATAACGTAAATCTAGTTAAAAATAAACCTAAATCTAATTTAATGTAAGTCTACATATAACCTAATCTTTAACGTCTTTTAAGATAGTTTCCTACGACGTTATAACTCTCTTCTTCTTGTGTGTGTGCGCGTGTGTGGATGTGTGTGCCAATAAAAAGAGATAAATGGTATAACCTTTCTATCACCCATGCGAAGTATGATAGATTGGTTATGCCATTTCCCTCTTGAATAATAGGTCTTGAGTTCAACTCCTCGTCGGCTAGATCTTTAGGTCTTTTAATTTTAATTAGTTTCCTACGACGTTAAATTAGTTTCTCTCTCTTTCTCTCTCAATGTGTGTGCGTTTTTTTGGATCGTATGCATGTTTTCTCTCTCTTTTCCTCTCTCAATGTGTGCGTTTTTTGTTTATGCATGTTCTCTCTCTCTTTTCCTCTCTCAATGCGTGCGTTTTTTGTTTATGCATGCTCTCTCTCTCTCTTCCTCTCTCAATGTGTGTGTGCATTCTTTGTTTATGTATGTGTGTGTGCGTTTTTGTTTATGTTTGTACTCTCTCTCTCTCTCTCTCTCTCTCTCTCTCTCAAAAACACTATGTGTGTGTGTATGTGTGTGAGAGAGAGAGAGAGAGAGGGAGAGAGAAAGAGGGGAAGGGAACATGAGAGTGAGGAGAGGGAAGGAGCATACCTGGCTCTCCTTCCTCTCCTCGTGTGTGTGTGTGTGTGTGTGTGTTTGTGTGTGTGTGTGTGTGTGGAAAAGAAAGAGAGAGAGAGAGAGAGAGAGAGAGAGAGAGAGAGAGCATTACCTGCTCCTTGCTTGAGGGTGCCGAAAAACTCAGATCTGAGATCTGAGTTTTTGAGCGCGCTCTGTTATTTTTTTAGTCCAGTCGGCGTCGCTATGAGCGTCGCAAATTTCTTTGGAAATTTGTGACGCTCATAGCGACGCTCATAGGGACGCCGGGATTTTTTTTTTGAGCGTCGCTAATATGAATAGCCTCT
This sequence comes from Adiantum capillus-veneris, assembly GCF_014529385.1. Classification (NCBI taxonomy): domain Eukaryota; kingdom Viridiplantae; phylum Streptophyta; class Polypodiopsida; order Polypodiales; family Pteridaceae; genus Adiantum; species Adiantum capillus-veneris. The sequence goes on from NC_140951.1 coordinate 31,583,477, forward strand.
TGTAGTGTATGTGTGTGTGTGTGTGTGTGTGTTTGTGAGTTTATGGAAAGAGAGAGAGAGAGAGGGCTGAATTTCACAGGACGAGAGACAGACAGAGAGAGAGAGAGAGAGAGAGAGAGAGAGAGAGAGAGAGAGAGAGTGAGGGAGATAGAGATGGAGAGAGAGATGTGAAGGGGTGTGGGTGTGTGTGTGTGTGAATGTGAATGTATGTATGTGTGTAAGAGTGTGTGTATGTGTATGGAAAGAGAGAGAGAGAGAGAGACTCTTTCCTATTGGTTGTTGACACAGAATGAGAGAGAGAGAGAGGGAGAGCCTATGTGTGTGTGTGTGGGTGGGTGGGTGTGTGTAAGGGTGTGTGTGTGTGTGTGTGTGTGTGTGTGTGTGTGAGAGAGAGAGAGAGAGAGAGAGAGAGAGAGAGAGAGAGAAAGAGAGAGCTTGATAATGGAGGAGAGAGGGAGGGTGGTGCCAAGGGGGGGGGGGGGGCAGCCTATAACCAACAAAAATGTTTTTTTTTTTTCAAAACGCTCCCCCGATTGGGGCTAGTTCCCATGGCCGTAGCTCTCAAAAGCCGGACATCAACATCCTTGATATTCAAGGTACCATATTACCCTCTGTAAGGAAGCATCTGAGATGTACGTGTGTGAATCTTGTGCTCCTAAATAAAATAGATACCATAATCTTGAGCTAATATCCAACGATGAAATGAGTACATTCTAGTGGGGTCATTAACTTGACATTGGAAGAGGCTATCTTCATTGAGTACTAAACCTGGGTGTGTATATCAGATTCATTGTCCGTTTCATCAATATGCACTTCTAGGTGTATTCTAGGGTTGTTGGAGGAAGTACCAACATCTTTTTTGGTTTATCCATGTGTCTCTATAATGGTGTCAATAGCCGCCATAGTTTCAGGTGAGGAAATATCTTGCTTCAAAGATTCATAGTAGCTGGGAGAATTATATCCTGAGGAGCAAGGTCTGCCTTTGAAAGTTTGTTTTGCTGGAGTGTTCCCATGAGTGTCTACATGCCTCTTCCCTTTTTCCTGAGGAGGCTCCGAGCCAAAGGGTTAGTTCTTAAAAAATAGGCTTCTCAGAGCTAAAGCTTGTCTACCTATGACCCCAGTATTGGGTTTAGTGGCAGGGACATGAGTTTCCTCTAGAGCTCTAGAGGTTTTTTCTACTGAGAAGGAGATTTTCCCAAAACTTTGCTCTCATATGATGGAATTAAATCCCCTGAAGACACTATTGTGGGATAACTCTTGGAGAAGTGCCCCAAGTGGCCACAATGGTAACATGATCTTGCCAAATTTCCCCATTTTAAATAAATTACAAGACGTCCAAGCTGCTCCATGGCAATTTCTAGCGTCTCGAGAAATTTTTGGTCGGTTTGTCGGACTATGTAAGCCTTATTTTACTTAGCAAAATGGGAGAACGGCACTTTCCCAAGGGATTGGATGATATATCGGGCATACTAGCCCAGAGAAAAGACCCATACACGACGCTTGGTTAATAGATCCTCTGACGTTTTGTTTGATAGGCTGCCATGGAATGACATGGACTATCTGTGCACATAGGATGATGGTCGCGGTAGACAAAAAAGCATGTGGGTCTTTCTTGTTGAAGAAGAGGATTTCGAACAATCCTGACCGTGAGTAGAAGATTTTATCGACTGCAAGGTGGAAGAAACCAGCATCTATATAGGCTGCAATGTCACCTATGTTTGGGAACTTTCCTGTGAAGAACAAGACTACTGCTCGCTCTTGAAAAAGAGATAAGTGGGACCACACAATTAACAGGGTGGGCGAGCCTCGGAACTAAGTGGTACGGGAATGGGAGGGTCGGATCTATGGTGGGGGGAATGTGGGCCATAGATCTAGGTGGTGGTGCCGAAAATAATCTAAGGTATCCTAGATTACAAAAGTAATCCACGGTATCCTAGATTACTTTCGAGGATTGGCGCCTTGCACAGGCCTCCATGCTTCAGAAACGTACGCAAGGCGAAGTTGTTAGGGCATGTGCCTCTCATGGGTGAGGTCATGGGTTCAAACCCCACGTCCGTAAAATAGGGTACCCTAGATTACTTTGAAATGCGGGTACCCTAAATTAGTTTTGTGATGTAGGGTACCCTAGATCACAAAAAAGTAATCTAGGGTATCACCACCCAAGCACCCAGATCTATGGCGCACAATCCCCCCAACATAGATCCCACCCTCCCATGCCCGTGCCACTTAGTTAGAAGGTTGAGCGAGACCTTCTGGTCACCTTGACTTCTGACCTTGACTTCTGCATCCGGAGTCAGGGCTTCCTTCAGCATAGTGGCCATGGTGGTAGGGTCAAAAGCCCTAGTTTGGTGTTTTCCTAGCACTCTCTCTCTCTCTCAGTAAAGATGACGACGAGAACGGCTGAGGGCACGACGAATATGGTGGCGCTCTCTAATTGTGTTCAGAGCACGACCCTGATCATCCGTTCTAAATCTCTCTCTCTCTCTCTCTCTCTCTCTCTCTCTCTCCCCATTCGCATGCGCAAATGGAGATGGCCCGCTCCTCCTAGCTTCTATCACGACGATACACACCACAGCCGCTAGCATTGTTTGACTTGTCGGCAGTGGAAGCACCACTCCACACTCGACGATACCTTCTTCTCTCCCCAAGCCATAGTGGACCGCGTAGACCACCCCACAGCCCTCCCAAGGGGAGACCATGCATGCATGCCCTTGCCCCTGAATCAGCCACACGAGCGTAAGCCAGTCCCATGGTTTAGAGAAACGCAAATTTGCACTGTGCAGTAGGGCTGGAGAGAGACGATTCCATAAGAAGTTTTGGACAAATTCTCACAATAGTTCCCACATTGTAACGTACCTCAACATCGTGAGCTTCTGTGAGGGAGGCACTGTATACCCAGCTAAGTACGTTTGGGGGGAGGGGACCACCGGGCCGGTGGGGGGGCCGGTGGTCCCCTGCCCCCAATCGTATGTAGCTAGGTATGTGGTGCCTCTCGAGCAGAAGCTCATGATATTATTCATTGTATGAAAAACACACCGGGTCGGTGGTCCCTTGCCCCCAATCGTATGTAGCTATGTATGTGGTGTCTCTCGAGCAGAAGCTCATGATATTATTCATTGTATGAAAAACATTGGAAAAGACTCTGTTTTCCTACATGAGAAAATTTCTAAAGCTTCTTGTGTTCATCTTTGGACATCACGCTTCCAGCGACACCAGACAATGATCTAGATGTAGCGACAACGGCGGTTGTTGGAATGCATGTTTTTGGGGTGGACTCCTCCCCTCGCCTATATCTCACACGAGCATAGGAGATGGGATCTGTGGTGGAATGATTGAGCATCGTAGATCTCAGGCTTCCACGGACAATGTAAACTCGAGAAAAATGTAAACTCGGATACGATGTAAAATCTAAACAATCTCATACAATTGACATATCATAATTGCTTTATCGAGTATACAAGCTCCAAGACCCTAGACACACAAACTGGATGGACCTCAAGACTAGATAACACATGGCATTTAAGGAGAGGGGGTAAGGGGAACAAGGGTAGAGAAGTAGATGTAGGGTTTATCGAGTGCATATGGGTCATCTAAGACATTAAAAGTAAATCTGGACATCGAGAGGGGACTGATTGGCCACATGGGAAAATTCAGACGATATACATGGAGGGAAGGGTCAACAAAGTAAAAGGGGGGCTGGGTAATTTGAATTTGGGACGCTTTTGAGGGGGGTCGATAGGCGGAGAGACCACGCATTATCTTTGAGAGGAGGCAGGAGGTCAAAGGGAAGAAGCCACAACAGATATGGAGAGTAGACAAATGATGGACCTCAATGTACCCTGGGAGGCAGATCAAGTTAGGTAGTCCATTGACCTAAATGTAATCTAGGAGGAAGAGGGAGAGGGAGGGATGCAACGGAGGATGGAGGCACAATTGGATGCTTTCGAGGTTGGGAAAAAGCAAAAGAAATATCATATACTTGATTTGAATGAGAAATTGGAGGAAGGAAACTTGTCATCAACAGGCTCAAGTAGTGATTCCATGGATAGATTTGATGTCCCCGATGTTTGGACAAATGAAGGACAAGAATCGATATCCCATTTCAGTGGTGGTGACCAAGTAAAAGAGTTCGAGTCCCCTTCAAACTTCCTTGCAGATTCAATCCATGGGATGAAATTCGTGACCCAATCTCTAGTAGACCCAACCTTGCATGCTTCTCACCATTTCTTTAGCTTTTCTTGATAGTTCTATGACATTATGCTATTAGATGTTCAAGGGATTTGTAGGAAACACTAGGTATTCTTTGCAACGTGGGCATGCATGATGTAAAACGGTGGAACAAGATGAAGGACAATCTTGTGATCCGATAATCCCCACGCATGGATCAATTAGGGTCTTCTTGAAGGGTGTCGCTCCCAAAGCCATTGCACCAAACGAGGAATGAACAACCATTACAAAATAATTCTCACATTGTCCAGGAAGGGGCCCACTTGAGCATGTTGGAAATATTTAAAATTTGCATGGTGCACAAATATCAAAAGGCATGGCATACCTACTTCATTCATTAGAGATGTAATTAGAATTGTCAGGTATGTTAAAAGAATCTTGTCGTCCAATCCGAATTGCTTATGTTTCAGAAGGTTGGAGGAAAGTGAAATGCCGGTGATAAAACTCCAAGTGAAAAAATTATTACAGATAAGTTCTATGTGTATGATGTGCTGGAGAGTATTATGATAAACCATAAAGTCAGGCTTGTCAAGATAAGATCAGTCAAGGTAGGTGAAGGTAAGGTAGAGGACTACTGTGCTTGCCATTGTGGTGGTTCAAGAAGGCATCATGGAGAAAACAAGCGCAAAGAGAGGAAAATGAAGAATTGCGGTTGTCCTTTCAAGGCACATGTGCAATTCAGTGAGGGAGTTCCTTGGGAGTTCAAGGTCACCATTTTGCTTCGTGCTACACATGAGGTCCATGTTCCTGGCTCTGGCATTGACTTATATCATCTACCTATTCATCCAAGAGTGCTTTAGTGTTGCATGGAGGATTATTCTGATGTTGGAACATGCAACCATGTTGCCACAAATGAAGGCTTCAAAAGAAAAAAAGGAGAAAAAAGGTGAGGGAACGCCCAAGTCACAATGGCGTTGAGCGCCACTGCTGAGAAAAGGGTTTTTTTTTGTTTTCTTTGGACTTGGGAAAAGAATAAAAGGGGAGAGGGAGCGTTTTTGAAAAAGAAAGGGTTCCTTTTGCTGGAGGGGAAGAAGAAGAGCATTGGAAGAGGAAGGAAAGATTGGTGTGCTCGATGATCGAAGCCGGCACACATTGTCCATGCAGCGGGTCGAAAGAGCGAGGGATTTGCAGGAGAGGGAGCCAGCGAGGGCTAACAACAGAAGGAGCTACTACTCGAGCAAAGCCAGATGTGAATTTTCCTGTCGAGGTTTGTGCCGATGGATTCGGTGATAAGTATGGAGCCTGATTTACCCCTTGTAATTTTATGTGGTAAAGGTGCACATCTGTAAGGCCCCCATTATGAGGAGAATCCATCGTGCGTGAAGGAAATCACTCACCAGAAACCAAAATTTTCACGGGGCCAAAAATCAGGGGCAACTGTTTTTTCCCCTCGCCGGAATATTATGGCCAGACGGCGGCCGGAAAGTGGTCGGAAAACAACCATCGGTTGGCCGGTGGCATGTAGTCAATGGCTGGTGGGGGCCTGTGGTCGGAAGTCAATGGCCGATGGCTGGTGGCCGAATTCAAAAGCGGACTTGTCTTCTCAAGGGCGGCCACACATGGGCAGATTGGAGGGTCCGATTTGGACTTATCTACACAAGTGCGGCTACACATGGCCGCCTCTCATGAGACAGGGAAGCCCTTTTGGCCTATAAAAGGAGGCCATTTCTACACACATTTCATAGAGTGTGAAGTTGATGCAACAAGGTGAGTGTAGGTGGTGAGAGTGAATCAAGGCGGGAGCTCCATTAAGGGTATAATCCCTTTGTAAACTACTTATTGTTTTGAAGTATTAAAGCCATTGAGTGGTTACTTTCCCGTGGACGTAGCCCACATTGGGTGAACCACGTATATTGTGTGTACTCTCTCTCTCTCTCTCTCTCTCTCTCTCTCTCTCTACTCTATAATCTCGTGTATGTAAATTTGTCTCTCTCCATTAAGTAATCTGCTCAATTATCTATTTAGCTACGTCTTATTTCCTAACATTCGGTTTATCGAGGGAGGTGTGTGTCCCTCTGTATGAAGCGGTAACGGCCATGGTGTAGCCTCGAACACAGTTCATGGAGTTTGTATATGGTGTTTTTCATTGAAGGAGAATCTATCATTTCCATTTTTTTGGTGTCGTCTTTTCCCCCTTGCCCCCTTTCTTCTTTGCTCGTCTCCAATGTGTGTGGTGTTGGTGTGTGTGAGCGTGTGCGTCCACGGGCCCCATGTGTGTGAGAGAGAAAAAGAGAGAGAGGTGTTGAGTTATGGAAGTGCAAAACGCGGGCAAGATCGGAGTAATCATTGTCTAGCAACTGTGAAATTCATGTGTGAATTGAGCAAAGTATAGGCGAGGCCCTGTTAGTGTGAATCGTCTTTTTTGAAGGTGTTTTCGAGAGGACAGGGGTGTTGTGAATACCGAAGGTATATAGGGGAAGTTGTTTGTGTGTCGGGTTTGTTCCTCATTCCCCCTTTTCATCTTCTGGTGCCCCCACTGAGGAGCATGTTGATTGCTCCATGGTGTTGAGTTTGTGATCAAAGATATGGCAGAGTTCGGGTCTGGTTTTCAATGGTGATGAGGATGCAAACGGAAGCAGATATCCAATTTTTCATGCTCTCATTGCAAATGTGGAGTGATGAAGAGAAGGTGGAGACAGTGCCGTTGATGCTGCGAGGTAAAGTAAAAGCCTGGTTTGATGCTCTAGAAGCTGCAGATAAGCAAGATTGGATTGGTTTCCGAGAGCAGTTTCTACATAGGTTTCGAAAAGTGGTGTCGGTTGTTGCTGAAGCGGATGCAAAGGTTAAAGAGCTGCAAGAAGAAGTAAGTGGAGATTTTGATGCTTTTGTCAATAGGTTTGAAGCTTGTTGGAGTGATCTGGTTGTTGCCACTCAAGTGGTCAATGCGGATGGTTTGAAGCTGGAGAATTTCCTAGCTTGCCTGTGTCCTCGAGTTCAAGATAAGGTGGATGATGAAGAGCCAAAGACTTTTGCCGAGGCAGTCTGAGTTTCTCGGGTGAAGAGCAGGAAAATGAAAAGAAAGCTGGAGTTAGGCTTGCTAAAGCCTACATATTGTGTGCTTGTTGAAGCAGCAGTTTGTTCTATGGGCCCGTCGAGGATGATTCCAGTGATGCAAAGTGTGGAACCTATTAGGGTAAGGCCTATGATTGACTATGTTCCTTAGGAATTACCTATTGGTGAAGTGTCTATTCCATTTGTGGAGGAGCTTGTCAGCAAAGATGAGCCTTTTGTTGAAGAGAGCCTGTGTGTAGAGGAGTTATTAGATGCCAAGTGTCTAGTGCAACTTGAAGAGGTGGTGGTTGCCACTATGAATAAAGAGCGGGCAAGAGTGTCAGAGCTTGGGAATGGAGACATGCAGATGAGGGTGCTTTGAAGCACCATGCTAATGACGATGCTCATCAAGGTGGTTGTGGAAGGTGCTTTGATTGTACAACAGGCACAAAGGTTTCTCAAGAAGAAGAGTGTTGTCAAAGGGAACAAGTTGAAGATGGCAAGGGAGAGGCGTCAGGTACTTATCAAAGGGAATAGCAGTTGCAATTGCCAATGGATTTCATAGGTTGTGCCTTGGATATAGGTTCTTTTGGCCAGGAATGCATGAATAATGAAGCTGATTGTGGGTTTGATGACCCGGTGGGTGAGATGGATGAAGAGTCAGAGATGCTTGCTAGGAAAGTTTTGACCAGAATGCAGATGATACGGGGGTTTGTCCCTCTATAGTTGGAGGTTTATTTTGGAGAGAAAAAGTATGCTACTATGGTGGTGCCGACAGAGGTAGGTATGGAGGTGAGTATGGAAGTGATGGTGACCGGGGTGCCTATGTCGAAAGAGTTTTTTGCTAAGCGGAGTGGTCCTTTTGAGCATCAAGAAAAGTCCAAGGGTGTGGACTTATTCAAGCTTTCAAAGGAAGTTTGGTATGGTGATTGAAGGGGATGCTGATAAACGCAGTTATGTAGTGGGTTGTCGAGCAGGTGAAGGATTTGATTGAGGAGGATCTCCCTTTATATGGTTGGGAGGGAAGGCAGGGTATGTTTCGTGTCAATGATGATATGTCTTATGGAAGTAGTGATGCATTTGGTGGTGTGTTTTTGGAAATAGAAAGTATGTCTATGGACGTTGGGAGAAGTGGAAGCATGCCGAGGACAGCTTATGTGGAAGATTGGCTATGTGCTGGGATGCAGCACTATGGGAGGTTGTTGCAGGTCGACGTGCGAGACCAAAGCTAAGTGTTTGTTCCAGGTGGTGATGGCAGGTAATGCAGGGGGTTGGGCAGTCGGTTGAGCAAGAATGCGGGTGGCAAGAGCCAGGTTTTGTACATATGGTAGAATTTTTTGGTTTGTATAGTGTGTTTGCATGGTGTGTCAGCTTTTAAGCTATATACATATGCGTGTGGTTAAACATAAATGTTCAACAAGAGGGTACGAAATGATGGTGCACCCAAAGTTGGTCTACAATGGGAAGTGTGCTATGCAGTGAAAAGGGTGATAGCATGCCAATGGCAAGGGGCTAAATCAGGTATGAAGGCCTTTGGCAGGCAAGTGGCAACCGAAATGTATGCTTAAGGTGGTTTTTTAGGCGAAGGGGGCATCCAAAGTGAGATAATCATGATGGAAAGCCAAGGTGTCCAAAGTGTGGGAATGTGCCTTGGAATTTAGTGCTTGCGATGCTCTAGACGCTCGTCTAGATGGTTCGTCAAACGGAGCCACAATGTGTGAGATATGTCAGTTAAAAGTTAGAAGGTTTTGTAGATCGCCGACGAGCAGGGCAGGTAGAGACAGGTGGCCAAAACTGGGATCAATGGATACACATGTAAAGCTCAAGGTGTGGAGCATGCCAGTCTTTTTGGTTTGCCATTCGGAGCTCAGATGGGCAAGTTATGGCCTATGGAATATTTGCAAGGGGTCGGGTATGTGCTCACCAGGTCGCGTTGATAGACATGCTGATGGGGATTTTTTGAGCTCGCCAAGGTTCTGAAAAATTTCATGTGATGTGAAGAGTCAAACAAAATTTACAGCTTGCCGATCGAATTCATGGGCGTCGAGATAGGCCTAGTTCGAGTTGGTAGGCAAGCATGGCGAAAAAGGAATCATGTGGCTTTTCCCGTCTTGGACGTGTTTTCCAAGGCCATGGTACAAAACGGTGGGGAAGCATGAGGATTTTGGGGCCAACAAGTGGAGCTCCCATGAAACATAGTCAGAAAATCCATATGGCAAGCCCTGGCTATGTTGTGAGCACCGAATGTGCGAGAACATGTGCCAAATGTTTCCTTGGTTATAAAGTTGAAAGGGTAGCTTGGAGTTTTTTTTCATAAGACAAATGAAGGCTTCAAAAGCAAACAAGTGAAAGCGTCACTAGAGCTTTTAGAAACAATAAGAAGGTGATAGAATTGTTAGGTTGAATTAAACTGCTATCATTGTTTTTTGAAAGGATTGCCTCAGCTTAGTCTTGAGCCATTTGAAAATCGAGACTAGCTAGCTGCAAACCATGGTAAATAGAAGAAAAACCGATGAAATATGTGAGAAAGTCGTCCAAAGATTTTGCAAACCTCAAAATTTTTGCTAATATTTTTGGTTTTCTTCTTTGTGAGGAGACTCAATCAGCAGCCGCTTAATAAAAGAAACTTTCTCGAACATTAACACTGACCGGAATCAAGCTATAAAATGCAAGAAATGTAAAGCCATGTGGAGTTGTGAAATGCAAGGTGAAATAAAAAACTAATTAATGTATATGTGTGTGTGTATATAGAATTTGTTATAATTATGTAAGGTGAAGCTTCACTTTAGCATTCTAAAACAATAGAATGCAAAAAAAACATATATGTGTGTGTGTGTGTGTGTAAAATTTACTAAAATTAAGCAAGGTGAAGCTTCACTTTAGCATTGTAAAACAATAGAATGCAAGAAAAGTAAGACATGTCACGATGTGAAATGAAAAGTAAGTCTCCATCGTGCACTCAAAACAATGAAAGTCTCAGTAACCCTACAGAACACTAAGGGTTTCTTTTAGAAAGCCAAAAAAGAGAAAAAAGGTGGAGGGAGAGCCCAAGGCACAATAGCTCCAACGTCAATGCTGAGAGAAGGGTTTTTTTGGTTTTCTTTGGACTTGGGAAAAGAAGAAAAGGGGAGAGGGAGCGTTTTCGAAAAAGGAAGGGCTCCTTTAACTAGAGGGGAAGAAGAAGAGAATTGGAAGAGGAAGGAAATATTGGTGCGCTCGGCAGTGGAATCCGGCACACATAATTCGTGAAGCGGGTCAAAAGAGCAAGGGATTTGTAGGAGAGGGAGCCAACGAGGGCTACCAAGAGAAGGAGCTACTATGCGAGCGAAGCCAGAGGTGAATTTTTTCGTCGAGGTTTTTGCTTATGTATTCGGTTTGTCGAGCGAGGTGTGTGCCCCTCTGTATGAAGCGGCGATGGCCATTGTGTAGCCTTGAGCATGGTTCGTGGAGTTTGTACATGGTGAAGCTATCATTGTCATTTTCTTGGTGTCATCTTTTCCCCCTTCCCCCCTTTCTTCTTTGCTCGTCTCCAGCGTGTGTGGTGCCGGTGTGTGTGAGCGTGTGCGCCCCAAGGTCCCCTTGTGTGTGTGAGAGAGAAAGAGAGAGAGGTGTTGAGTAATGGAAGTGCAAAAAGCGAGCATGCATTAAAAAATTTCGGAGGTCATTTGGAGGGCCTTCTAAGAAAATGTATTTTTTCCACTCTCTCTCTCTAGAAAATATGGTGAATAATAGAGGCGGGTCTGTCATGGTAAAAGTTCAAAAAGTGTACTTTTAGTAGATTCTTTACCCTCTGAACATTCGTCTGTAATGATTAAGGGATAATCTTCTTTTCAGTTGCATTGAATGAACCTCATCAACATGGAGGGAACGAGGCTAACATGGAGGGACAAAGCCGCAGCAACTACGCACTTTTCATTAAACCTGCACCTTTGGCTAATGGCGCACTCCTCAAATGGAACAAATGTTATGCAGAAATGAGCCAAATATCACCTTCACATTGATTTGGACAACGAGTACCAACCATTGATTAAGCGGAGTAGAACGAACACACATATACCTCCTGCATCCATAAACACACTCAGAGCGCAGCGAGCTAAACACATAGATATCTGGACAAGAGGCTCTCTCTATCCTAAGAATCCAATGACCAATGCATCTCCATCATTTGTCAATCCTACATTCTTATTGACCTTTGTTGGTGATGGAGAAAACGGCCTTCTGGGTTATTGTAAATCTCTTACAAGGCAAGGTGAAACTTATAAGGGCATTCTCCAAGCTCAACAATCTGAGATTGTTCGTCTTTCACATTTGCATTCTACAGATCAGGTTACCATTTTGCAACACAAAACAAAGGTACAAGAATTGAAAGGAAAGGTACGAAGTTGTCAAATGAAGGACACCATCTTGGGTGGTCGTATCCGAAAGAAGAAATTACGCAATCTTGAAACATTGCAGGTTGCATCCGGAGGTCTTAAGAAAAGAATCCGAGAATTAAGGTGATGCTTCTTGGTTGACTAAATAGTCTTAGTTAAGTAAATTTTTTGTTTTTCTAGTTATGCATTGTTTTCATGTGTCTAAATAGTGTTAGTTAAGTAAATTTTATGTTATTTACTTATGCATTGTCTTCATGTAGAGATTCAATCTATCCGAACAAGGAAAACATTGACCCCAAAGCCAATACAGGAAAGAGATTGAAGCCACTTATAAGTAGAAGCCTTACAGCAGATATAGTACATGACAAGAACTTTAAGGTCCTACAACGAAATTTAGTGGACCGCTTTATTTCAGAGAACTTAGTGCCTGCAAAAGAGATACAAGGCACACTTGATTCACTTGGTGTAAGAAAAAGAGGATATTCGGCTATACAAAAATTTGTCTCATCCATCTTTGTTAAGAAGGGAATAAAGTCCAAACTTTTACCATCAGCCTCAAGTGTTTGGAAAGAGAGGCTTCAACTTAACGATGCACAGGGAGAATATCTTGGACAGCCATTTCATGTTAAAGCAACTTACAGTGGCCGTGGAGCAAACATAGCATATGATGAGTTGAATAATATTTTTATGGACCTGCAGATGTTGCAGAAGAGAATGGTGGAGTTTTACAACATCACATTTGAAGAGTCACGAGGGGTATTACATTTTGTGTTGAAACTGGATGAGTGTGAGCTTGTTAAAGACAAGAAGCTAGAGTGTGTTACTATTACGTTAATGAATAGAGCCCTCTCAAAGTGTCCCACTGATGATCCTTTGTATTTTAGTGTTCAATCACAATCTAACATATGGTGGCTTGGTGCTTTTGAGGTAAGCGAGATTCTCAGCTGATCTTAAATGTTTACATCTACTTAAGTCTCATTTATTTTGTGTTGCAGGTAAAGAAAGTAGATCATGACATTCTATATTGGGTGTTCCATCAAACTAATGTTCCAAAGGTGATTGATCGTCAAACTAACCAAGGAGAGGTATTGCGTCAAGATGATAGGGGAGACTTTCAAGTTCAGTGGCATCTTGCAGGTGACCTCAAAACATTAAAGTGCATGTATAATTGTGGAATGGGTGCAATGGCAAAGTCGCTGTGTTTGTTGTGCATGGAGCCTACAAAGGTCATGGACCCAAAGTGGTGGAGAAAAGCTCCAACACGTCACATTGAGGACCCTGCTTTTCGACCAATTTTGAAAATACAACTTGTGAATGTCCACATCTGTACAATGCATTCCCTTTGTAGAATTGTGGAGAAATTGGTCTATTTATATATCGGGTTTGCTTGGAAAATCAAGAACTCAGCAGAGTGACAGATGGCCCTACAGTGCTTAGAATTGGTACTGTCAAATATGGGGATTCATGGTGGAAATGTGAAAATCTAGCAGGATGAAAAGAGATCAACTACTGAGAAGGATGTCCCATGCAAACCATCCATCGGTGGGATGAAGGCACGGAGGTTTTTATCTAAACCCCTAGGAATACGAGATCCGAAGCTAACAAAGCATGGAAGAATATATAACACATCTTATGTTAGCAAGGTACAATATCAGAGTTGGAAAAAGCTACATATTGCAGTCAAAAATCAAGAACCAACTACTCGTAATGCGAAGGCTGAGGTTTGGCGATCAATAGACATGCTATTTTTGATGTGCGACAAAGATGACTGGTCACAAGGTGATATGAACAAGTTCATGGAGAATCTCAACCTTCTCAAGAAATCATTCAAGACAGCATGGACAGACACCCAGATTACTCACTACATGGTATTATTGTATATTTTGATTCTCTTTGATGTGTAACTATTGTATATTTTTATTCTCTTTTATGTGTAACTATGCGAGTGTAAAATATTCTAAGTAATCTGTTTTCATATCCAGCACACCATTTTCAATCATTTACCATATTTTATACAAAAGTATGGGAGC